>NC_043746.1:15598056-15843056 GCF_902148845.1 Salarias fasciatus | reverse complement strand
ATACAGGAGGACCGCGAGGCCTCGGCAACTTGGTGAGAAAAATCACTGCGTAATCAAGGACACCATTTATAATCTGACACAGACTGCAGTGTTTTACAGAGAGAAACTTTTCCTTTTCAAAAATCCAGCACTTGCTCTCTCTTTGTGTTTTCTGTTGAACAGTTACTTTACCTTTTTGTGTCCATGATCAAAACAGCCTGAAATGTAATTTAACATGCAGCGACACTCTGCTCGGAAACGAGAACGCAAAATGAAAGTGTAAATAGCCTGAGGCTGTCAGTCATTTTTTTTCTAAGGATCATTGTGTGGCTACAGAAACATTAGCGAGTTGGTTGTAAAAGCAGAACTTATGACAGTATTTCATAGTTATACCATCTTAAAGGAAAGGCAATGTGGACAGTACAAGTATGCTAGTTTGAAGCTGAGCCTCAATCAGAGGAACGACAACTATGTGTTTCACATCCAAACATTGATGGATTCAAAAAAATTGTAGTTTTTCAAGGTAAAAACCCAAGTTTGGTGAGTGATTGTGAACTTGTTGGTGACTGACTGGGATTGTTGCAATTCATCTGTTTCAGGTCACAAAATGGGACAACTGTAGTTTCAGAATAAAAGGTTATTTTGTAACGGACAGTAATTGGATTAGTCTGAATGTTCAGCAGCTCAGTGAGGTTATCGTGTTCTCAACAGATACAGCGCTGATAAGACACAAAGGGGTTTTTTAGAAATGGGTTAGTTGAGGGTGAGAAATGGCATGAAGCAGATAAGGAGAGAGCACAGCAGGTGGCACTAAAACTGTTTACAGTTTAGCATTGTTCGTACGAGTGTGCTCAGAGATAAAAAAGGCCAAAAGAAAAAAAAAAAAAAGCTCAATTTTTCAGATCTTCGGTCAATGTGTTTTTGTAGTGAGCGGCTAAACCAAGCTGGTAAAGCAGTTCATCAGAAAACTTGTGTTTGTTCGAAGGTTTGGCATATAATCATGACATTTATTAACTGCTCACAACCGTAAAACATTTGTTCTTGATATCAAATTTCCATGGAATAATTAAAAGTAATACACATGCATGTCAACAACAAAGACTTTCATGTAACCTGGAACAACCTAGAAAGTTTGTGGCGTATTTGAGGATTGGAAAGAGTCAGATCTCTCGGTGCAAAGCTGCTAAAGTAGCGGCGGGTGTTTACATGCGAGGAATGAAATCCAGCTGGGTGCAGTGGTAGCTATACACAAACACTGCCCCGTTTAATTCTCAAGCTGATTAAATATCCGATCTCTGCATGGAGGCGCCCGGCCGAAGCCCGGCGGTGGGCTGGATGAAATTTGGTCCAGCCGCAGAGGCCCGAGGCAGCGAGGCAGCGAGGCACCGGCCCCGTGTCAAACTGAATATCCCGGCATCTGTTCCTGCCAGCCCAGGAAGCTCCGCTAGATTGGAAAACCTGGAGGGGTCTCTGATTATCCCGGGGCCCTGTCACCCGCAGACTCCTGCTTGGCAGAGGACCACAAGGCAATGTCGCCGTCCCGAAATTGAATTGGGGAGGATTTAATGGCTTTAAAAGGCTTTTTTGCTCTCAGTGTGATGGAATCAGATAGTAGTGAAAATGCCAGGAAGTTGTGACAGGCTGAAGATTCGATTGTGAAGCAGAGTGAGAGATGCAGAGAGCGATAGAGGGAGAGAAGGAGACACAAGTGAGACTAGTTTCTAATTAACTGGAGGCCATTTTAGATTTGCGCGTTCATCTGGGTTCATCTGACAGACAGTAACTGACACGGGCTGTATTGCTCTGGAGCTAGTGTGTAATAACTCAACATATGAGATCACAATAGAACATCTGCTGTACTGTCAGAACACCTGCTGTTAGACAGCCGAGCGGTGAGACCAAAACTATTCACAGGGTAGTGATACTGCTGACATTATAGGTATGAGAAGCACTTGTGACTGTTAATGTAGCAAAAAGAGAGAAAACTTACAAATACCACCAAAAAATCCCCCCAATTTTTCCGTCTTTATTTGTTAAAGCAAGTTACAGACATGTGTAGTTTATTTCAAGGCACATAAGAGGGCATTGTGGTGACGGAAAAACAAACACAACAAATTACAGATGTGTGAGACCAGCAGACACGTCTACTAAGTTCATCCAGCTCACTCCATGAATGAGGGGCATAAAGAAAACAAGATCAACCCATCATAAGGGAATCAAAACAACAGCAAAAGAACCTGCTGGAGGAGGATTTAGCTGGTTAAAACTGAACAAACCAACTGCACAAATCATCTACACTGAATTCAGTAATTCAAGCAAATTTCTAACATGCCTTGACCTTTTGTTTGTTACCCAGATAAACAAATATACCACAGCTCTTCCCTTAAGGATGATAATGTATGCTCTCATGCTCAGATCTCCCTGGAACATTCACATATACAGTAACAACAGTAGTCAGAGTCTTATAATAATAGTGTGAAATTAGTGTAGAGTTCAAACCTGAGAGGAAGAAATGGAGTATATCTTTTTACTACTTTTTTTTAAACATGGCACCCTCAGCTTTACCTGTTTATTTTTTTTCCTGTTATCCTTCTATTTGTAGTACAGAGAGGGCATTTTCTCCTGGGATTATTAAAGTACTTTATATTCTATTCTCTATAAAACAGAACATTCCATTCGTGTAGTATTATCTTTTGTTGTTGCTGTATACTAATGAAAGATACACACACACACATACAAAAAACATCCAACAGCGAGGAAACATCTACATGCCTGGATACACTCTCCCCCCTATTCTCCATAAATTCATAAGACTTTATTTGTTGCCAGTGCAAAACACTGATTAACATCAACTGATAATAAACTCCTTGAAATCAGGGAGCTTGTAATATATAAAGCTTTGTGTTATTTGGTACTCTTTAAAGGGGCTGTATCAAGCAAAATTCACTTTTTGTATGTTTTAACCTCGTTGCTGATTGGCTAAAGTACGCTGTCAGTCAAAGTCCACAGGGGGAGCGGCGGGATTTTCAGTGAAACAGAGCGTTTTCTCTTCCGGGTTTCAGAATTAGCCGCAGAAAATCTTTTATTTCACACAAAATGACTTTTCCTTAGCGCCAAAAATAAACTATTACCATGTTAATGCCATTTCTAGGGTTTGGACTAGCTAAAAAAAAAGCATGATACAGCCCCTTTAAAGTAGCTCCCAGTTTCATTAATGTCGAATTCGCTGTGTGTGTCTGACTGCGGAGCTGCAGGTTTGTGAACGGAGCCACTGAATCAGCAGCTCGTCCATTCGCCCGTTTGTTGCTTTCTGTCCTTTTCCTCCTACAATCACTTAATTCTACGCTTCTTCCCAGTAAAGGAGAGCTTCTCCTCTCTGCTGTGGCATTATACACACGTAGCAGATTTGTTTTTGGTATTTTAAGTGAATGTACATTTTTTTGTAATTGATGAATTTTCCATTAAACTGAATTGAACTGATTCCATATTTTTATGCTAAGAAGGAGAATAACTTCACGCTAATTTGTGAGAAAGCGTATCTGTGAAACATTAAAAACGACAGAAGCATTGCCTTCAAAATCAGAGAATTATTTCAGCCCTTGGTGAACAGAGCAAATGCAGAAGCGGTTTTATTTTTAAGCTCTTTAACTTTCTTTTATTCAAATCAACTGGGCAAACATGTCAAACCACAGGTGACTCTTGAAAGCTGGCGACAAGCTGTGTTTTCCTTTCTAAATATCACACTCGAAACCTCCTTCCAGAAATAAAAGCGAAGCTTCTGAAGCGACGCCGTTTGATTCGTGACCAGCTTTGATGCCTGCTGCATATGTCGTCCTGATTTTAGCCTCTGTTCCCAAACAGGCACAGCTATTTCTCTGAAAACACAACATGTGCTTGAAAAAGGCTGAAAATGCCGAGCTACACTCGACACAAAGATACAGTCTTAAACTACCGTATCTGAGAGAACGACGGCTCTGTAAGCACGCGATGGAAACTCATGGAGGAGTGAAACCTTTGGATCTCACTGCATGCATGTGGAGTTACCTTCATAAACGACCATCTGTAGAAACCTCGGAGTCCGGGCCGCTCCTGACCGTCAGTCCTCCGGGAGACCGCAGGGTCACTGGACGACCGGGCTCCAAGCTGTGGGGAGGAAACAAGGAAACATGTCTTTATTTCCACACTTTCACATGATGAGGCAAGTAGATCAACTGAGTGTGCATTTTTTTTTTTTTTTATGTCCTGATGAAAAAGCAAGAGTGCCATTTTGGAGTGAGTCACAGTTTGGATGAGATGGCGAGGAGCGTGCGCCGCCACCAGACCGTCGGTGATCCCTGAGCTCGCAGATGAAGGGCGTGCTGTGTCGCTGGACTCACATCAAAGACAGAGGCTTCAGGTTTTTGATCCATCACACTGTGTGACCCAGCAGCACTGCGCTCCCTCCATATGTACACTGACCGGTTGATAAACAGAAAACCCATGCACACACACACACACACACACACACACACACACACACAAACACATTGCTCCTGTACACATGATGCAATTAGATGCCATCATTAACCCGTGTTGCCCTGCTCTCGAGGAAGTGGCCTTTTATGTACTTCCACAGTCAACGCACCCAGCAGGAGGGAGGAATGTGCCGCAGTTGTCTTGACCTTTGATCCGGAGGTCACTGAAACCTGGTCGCCCGTCCCCGTCCGACTCCGCCGGGCTCACTGCGGCGCCCCGGCTTCTTGTGTGGGATCTGAGGGAACGCACACCAGTGTGTTTGTGGCTATAGTTAGAAAACAAATCACACGGAGGGAGGACGTTTCAGAGGCGGATGGTTAACTCAGCGCTTCAGACTCAAGTGAAGAAGAACGTGCGCACAGGCTGATAAAGCTGATAATTCTGGAAAACCTGCTTGAGGGCATTTATATCCGAACCATACACAAGATAGGGATTTAATTTGTTTCTAATGCCTTCCAAGCTAATTATAGCACACCGATATGATGTCTG
Organism: Salarias fasciatus; assembly: GCF_902148845.1. Lineage (NCBI taxonomy): Eukaryota > Metazoa > Chordata > Actinopteri > Blenniiformes > Blenniidae > Salarias > Salarias fasciatus. Next base: position 15,838,073 of record NC_043746.1, on the reverse strand, counting down.
AGATAGAAAATACACATTATTGATCACAAGCTTAGATTATTAAACATTTAGTCATTGTGGATACTAAACCACCTCCGGCATTATGTGAAGGCAGAATTTTGCGCAATTTCTTTTTTTTTTTTTCCTTTTCCCACAAAATAACTTCACTCAGGGCTCATAGGATATAGAACACATTTATTTAATTAGAATTTTATGACTGGAGTTTTCCCAGTAATTGGCAATTTGCTTAATAAAATTCCCTTCAAGGCAAAAATGCTCAAAGAAGCCTGATTATTCAACTATTTCTTATCCTCTTCTTTGGTCATTCCAAGATACTGCTGAGAAATCACGCGCACACACACACTTTGACAGATAGTATTGTGATGAGATTTAAATGCAAAGTAATTATTAAAAAAAAATCCTCAGCCAGGAAGAGTTCTTCTCTCCAATCGCCTGTCATTTCATTCATCAAAGCTCATGAGGAAAGAGAAATGAGTTCCACTGATTTACCTCGGTGGTACTGTACACATATCTGGAATCCAGGCCACCTGCTGTTGATGATGTGCTTTAACTAATGGTGTTTGTCCAAAAAAAAAAGATAAGAACCTCTCCGTGGAACCACCGATGGGACTTAATTAACAGTGAGTGACAGGCCGAGGAGCGACCACGTCATTTTCTTCCCCCCACGAATTCCATCATGCAAGATATAACTCGGCAGCCTGGCACAGGAGGCTTGTCGGTTCTGGCTTGTGGGAATTACCTGAAGCAGTTTTTTAAAGTGTAGAATGACCAAACACAGTCTAGTGTCCCATATTAATAAGTCAGAGCTGACTGTGGGCTGGTGAGTCACACCGAATATGAATATGAATGTTTTTATAACTGCTGAATGTTGATGACTCATCATGTAGGGGACTTAAAGCTGCAGGTGAAGAACTCTTTCATTGATTTCAGGACATTCAGTCCACTGAAGACACGCTTCCTCCCCTGACTGATGGTACAAGGAGTCATTAACTTTTCACATTACAGCTTTCAGAGTTGAATTGTTTCTTTTCACAAGTGGTTCACAGGATTTCTGCCTCGCCGATCAGCAGAATACAAGTGGAACTTGAAATCAGTTAAATACAAACACTTAAAGCGCACTCTGCAATTTAATGATGCTTCAGTAGGAGACCGTGAAAAAAACAAAACTCCAATGAAATGTAAATTAAACTGTCAAATTTGCAAAACAATTCCGAAAAACTAAAGGAAAAGTAACTCCTGCCAGTCTTCTTTATACGCCCCATCACTGCTCTCCACTTTCAGCCCTTTCAGCCTGTTTAACACAGGAAGTCTGAAGGCCTTCAGCCCTACCCCTAAAACAAGTTCCTCATGTTCCTTGTTGAGACGAACACAGCCCATACACTTCCTCATCTGAATTCAGCCTATTTGCTCTGCTTTGGCTCTCTTCTGGAATACGTTTCCTGAAGGTCGCCTCCTCAGAATTGGGATCAGGAGTCCTGTGGATAGAACTAGGAAGGACTGAATGAAGCTCAGGTTGTTACAGTAAAATGCCAAATACACCCTCACAGGAAAAACCCATCAACCACTGGACCTGTGATACTTCTGGTTTAATTCATCCACTCATCCACTTTGTCCAAATTAGGGTCAGGCGGGGGCTGGAGGCGAGCCTGTACAGTTCAATCACAGGGCAATCACTGATAGATAACTGTACACACGCCTGCGGGCAACGTGGTGTCAACAATTAACTTCTAATGTGTTTCTGGACCGTAGGAGGAAGGTGCAGCACCTGCAACAGCCTACAGAGAAGGGTATTTTATGACTGTAATTCATCTTCTCTGCCTTTACTTTGCATTCAGACTTAAAATGTGCGTTTTTATGAAGTACGTCTAATTATTCAATTTTGTATGCACGTTTCCATTGTTCTAGTGCACTTGAAAGCTCTGGGCTGTAATTAACGAAGGGGAGGTGGAAATAAAAAGCTCGAGATGGCCAATCAATGCAGGACAGAGAGCGTCAGGAGCTCCAGTTGAACACAGGCAGCTCAATCAGGGAGAGTGCTGCTGCCTGAAACGCAGCTCCACATTAAAGATTCGGAGAAGACGGAGGGTACGCTCTATGTTTGCTATGCTCTCGTTTTGTCCTGTGAGCGGGTTTCATATCGTCTCACTTAACAAACCAAATCAGTTTTGCTGTGTTTTAGATTTCAGCACCTAAAACGAGTCCTGCTTTGTAGCTGTATCTTGTTTCGCTACGCCTCACCGTGTGACGGCTCAACCTTTTCATCTGACAACGCCTGACAAGCAGCACGACTAAATGATGCTGTCGATGTGTGTGTGTATGTGGGTGTGTGTGTGTAGTGAGCACTGGCTAATCAAAGACACAAGATATCAGGTGGAGAACACCTCGGCCTTGATTTGGAACTGAACTACCTAAGACAAATTTAAATTTACTTTATAACATCCTTTCATCTTCGACTGCTTCATTTAGTTTTCCTCCATTAAGGTTAATCAATACTGTATTGATTTCTATTGCCATTTTGCTCCATTTCGTGCGCTGCTCTTGTCCATGATCACGCCGGCAGCACATTCGCAGCTCACTGATTAAGTGCAGACGTCGATCTGAGTGTGGTTAAACTGCTTTGGATTTCACTGCCATCACACCTGCTTTTCTCCACGTCTCCTGGAGTATAAATATATTTGTCAGCCCAAAATGACATGCAGGTTTAGGTTAAATTCCCAATTAAGGTGAGAGCAGTGCATTCGGGGTGAGAAACAAGATTAGTCTTTGGTGAAACCTCTCATCCCACACGCTGCCATTTGTGGAAACCTGAGGTTTTTTTTTTTTTCCTGCCTCTTTCTGAAACAGGCATGGCATGCTGGAGTTGAAGCTCTAAGTGTTAAAAAAGCTAACATATGCTTTTTTTAAGCGCCAACTGCATCGCCAATTATGTTTATGTCGGCTGCAACCCAATTCCTGTTTAGTGGTAATGTCTCCCAGAAGATGGCAGGAGCCTAATGAAAAAATGCCAGTGCGGAGAGATTATTAGAGATGATATCTAAATGCTGCGGTTGGAAGTACATCGCCTGCGAAGCAGAAATCCGTTTGAACTTCAAACAAGCTGGAGACAAACGTAGTGGGAAAGTCAAGCATATAAATCAAAGTAGCAGCACTTCAAACACTGACTACAGGGACAAGTGAATCATAAATGGGAATGCTTACATACATATGTTGGCTTCTTAGAAGATGTTGTTTTTTTTTATTCAAGTCTCTTTATTCTCTCCCCAGCTATATTTTTCATTGCTCGTGTGGAGGTGCACAGCGGCGCAGCGCTGAGCATGCTGTATATGAATATAAAATCAATATCGTGGCTCTGTAGAAATCATGATTCATTGGCAAAAATCAATCATGCCCTCAGAGATTCTCCTCATCACTCTTACATAATGCGTCTGACATATTTAGCTCACATGTTTTTCTTATTCTGAGCTCAAAGGTTTTTCCTGGCATCTGTCACCGAGACGAGTGTGAAAGCTAACAGTCTGCAGCCTGACTTTAATCACCCCGGGTTTATGTGGGCAGCTGCAGAAAAAAAGGGTAATTAAGTTATTCTCGAACAATACTTTCTGGAAATGCTACCGCAAAGAAAGAGAAGATATGTGGCCACTAAAGTCCAGGCATCTGACAGAAAGCTGGACAAGACAATGAGGGTGAGAAACGGTCGGAGCTGACAGAAAGTCTATACAGGTTTCCTCAGACAGGAAGGCGGACTGAGGCGGAGCGGAAAATATGTTAAAGAAAAAGGAGGAAAAAGTGAAATTAAAGCTGAATAGGGGCGAAGTGAGGAGTGCGTGAGACCGAGCTTTGACAGTGGAGAGTTCAGACCTCCGTTTCCTGACAACGGTAATTACTTCCCTGGCTTAACTCCGGGTCTGATTCTTCTTCACAGCCAACTAAAGCTCGCCACTCGGGCTGCTGCTGCACGCTCCCATTATGAGAGATCGCCTGGAAAGAGTTTGAGCTTTACTTTTCCCCAATCCAAGCCTAACCAGTGGGGCCAATTTCTTAAAGAAGACCGGACAGCAAATTTAATCCTCAGAGGGCGAGAGAAGCTTATGTGCCATATCTCGCCAACCAATGACGGGATGTGAGTCTGAACGTGTCGGCCAATCACAGCCCGAGGCAAAAGGATCAAACGCACATGAAACTCAACTCAACTCATCTCAACTCCACTTTATTTATAAAGCGCTTTAAAAACAACCACCACAGCGCTGCACGTAAGTAGACATAAAAACCTTATGAGAGGAACAACACATCATCAGCAGGGTCAAGGTCTGTTTATACTCCAGGAGAAGGATAAAAAAAACGTGACGCTCGGAGTGAGCGAACAAGTGACGTCATTTTTTTCACCTCTGTTACCTTTTCTTATTCATTTGCTCGACTTTAAATGTCTCAGTACTAAATCTCCCTCCTCAGCAGCTTCAAACATCTGATTTTCTGCCTCCTTTTCTTCTTTCATCAAGTCCTTCACTGCTCTCTGCCACTGTCACATCTTCTGGCTGTATCATCTGAAGGGGGCGTGGCCTCAGAGTTCTTCTGGCAGGAGGAAATGTCCTTTCTGAAACACATTTTTTTCAGCTCATGGCTGATATCAGGAAGTGAACTTTGTTCTGTTTCCTTTTGGAATACAAGTAGGCCTTGAACCTAGACTGTCTCATGACGGTGTAAAGCAGAAGGTGTGAGAAATAACATGATAAATGAACCATGAAAACAATGAAATGGTGACACTAATAAACACCAGGTTGAAAACCAAGCAGTAAAAATGTGTCTTAGAATTAGTTTTAGAAAAAGACAGTGAAGTTTCTTTCTGATGCAAAGCAGCTCATTCCACAACTTAGGGGCGACAACAGGAAAAGCCTCACAGCCAACATAGAGTGCAATACAGTAATCCAGCCGAGATGTAATAAAAGAATGAATCACTGTTTCAAAGTGTGCAGGAATTAGCTTCACTGTTGGAATCTTTCTATGGTGGAAGAAGCTGGACTTCACCACTGTGCTTAACTGTAAGTCTAATTTTAAAAAAGCAGCAACAAATGACAGCAATACAGCTCCATAAACACATATCCAAAGAGCAAAGACTAATAATTTGATACATTAGATATCTGCTCCTATAATACCTTCAACTAATCGGATATATTTAGTTTCACTGACTTAAACAGAAGTGATAAGGACAGACTCATTATAAGACATGGTACTTTAAAGCTAACATTTCAGTATCACATCAACTGAATGCTGTCTCACGTTTTAGTCCCAAAAATTGTAAACATAAAAAAAAAAAAAAAAAAAAAAGTAGATTTTAGTTCTTGTGAGGTTAGTTCCGGAAACCTAAAAATTGCACTTGTTTAAAAAAAAAAAAAAATGCATAACTCGATGAACCAAATACCATTTCCTTTTCTTTGGCTGAGTATATTAACACTTACTACATATTCAAAATTTGACCCCCTTTCCAGGCCTTCATACACATTTTGGAGCTTACATATTAACACAAATACAATGAATATGCTTTCTATTTTTTTTCTTGCTTTTTTCTAACTTTAGTCTTAATCATTAAAAAACAATTTCACAATTTTTCAGAATTTCACCCCATAAAACACCCTTTTTTTTCCAGAAAAGGCTAGTGTCATTTTTTAAAAATAAATTTTTTAAAATCAAAAATGAAATATTAACTGCTTCACAGTCTGGTTTTGGTCAATAACGATGACTTTTATTCAGTTTTAATTTTTGTACCGTACAAACTTTTTGATTTAATCCCATTGTGTTGCCATATTGTGCATCACACCGTTTTCACTATAATATTAATTATTTTAAGATTTTTTTTCCAATTTTAGACTTGTGCTACACTACAATATAGCACTGTAGAGCACTGCAAATTTTTTTTAATTTTATTTTATATAACATATAACAGTTCTAAACTGAAAATGGGGATGTCCAGGTCACTGAGGATTATTTAGGGACACTTAAATCACTTTACTGCATTAGGAGATGTTTGATATTACAAACCAAATAAAAAAAAACCAATAACACAAAAAGTGATCAAAATAGAACGTAATGAAGTTACTGAAAAACGTTTTCATGAGAGAAACAAAAAGCACATGGCCCTTCAGATTCTTTTATTTGAGCTCACTGCGCTCTAGTGGTTGATCACCGATATAACTGCTGTTTATTAGCTGTGGCATCACGAGGGATCTTCTCATGAAGATCTGGAATTATTAATAGTTTTTAATTTAGTTCTCAGAACTAGAGAAGTCCGACTTCCAGTAACCTTATTTGAACCGTTTGCTCCCATAATTACTATAAATATATCACTGGGTCAGACACGCAACTGGCAAAAACATTGATGCTTATTAATAATTGATCTAATCTAACATTGATAAGATTAACGAAACCCCAAACAACATTTTGTTTGAAGAGCAAGTGATAAGAGAAGAAACGCAAACAAAGGAGAGTACATGCAACTCTAGCTATAGATTGAGGATATAATGTTCTGTCCACTGGCAGGGAGGTGGAGCTTCTCAGCTACAAACTGGGTCACCTCAGCAGTTTGTACATGCATTAAGGATAAAAGCGCAAAAAGTGTCTTTCTTAAAAATACAATTAATCAGCTGAGTGAACTTTAATTAGCTACCTGAGGAAAGTGTGATTTACAAATAAAGTTTGCTTTGTGGGGGGGGGAAAAAAAGAATAGTCTGGTTGCATTTTACAGACCGTGACCCCATTAATGACCTCACCTCGTCCTCACCTCGCGCTGCCTCGGCTTCCTGTGAACGAGACGTTCATCCAGACTCCGCGCGCTCGTGACGAGAAGCACGTTCACTCAGCTGAGCTCGAGGCACACTGACGATCACAGGCAGCGTGGGACCAATTAGAGGTCACGGCTGGACACAGGTACAGACAAGAGACAAGAAAGACAAGACGGAAGAAACACGACATGTTGTTCTTATTTAACTCCAGCTGCATGTGAAGTGCCTCGCTGTGACTTCTGTACAGCTGAACGTTCTTTTTTAACAAAGCAATGGAAGGAAAAACAGACATGAAAGTTAAAAAAAAATAAGGGAAAAAACGTGAAACTCAGTGAAAACAGTTTTTAATATTTTTGCTAGTGTTAGCCAAGGTTCACGTTCACTATTTTTTGCTCAAAACAATAAAACTTTAGCCTATTTTAAATACATTAGAATTTGTGATAAAAACTTTGAACATCCTGCTCCACAGAAACGAGAGGAGATGAAATGTTGATAGAAAGAGCTACATCTGAATGACGTAATGAAACAAATGAATGAAACCGTTATTTGTGCAAAGGTCCGTCGATCTGATACACACGTTACCAATGCAAATTAGCATAATGGTTGCAATTTGTCAATCGCCCAGGTTTGTACTTGCAGATCAGTTATTTGAGCAATCAGTAGATTGCACCCATCACCCAATAGGTAGGTGGGCTAAGCACCACTTGAAGTAGAACCAAACAGTGATTGAACTGTATTCACACCAACAGATTTCTCTCAGGTGCACCAGGCCTTTATTCTCATCCAACCCATAGATTTAAGATTTTACAATAATGTTTTGTTTTTTGTTTTTTGAGTTGTGTTTCTGTTCTTTTGACATTAAATTAAAGGTTAATCTTCTTTTGATACTCAGTCTCTTGCAGACATGATCAAAACATCCTCTCTCTCTTACTTCCCCAACATACTGTCCATCATATGACATCTTTCTACTGCATTCATTCCTAATTCTGTCCATTGTGCTCACTTCCAGCGAAAACATCTATATTCTCAGCTCTTCCATCTTTAGCCTCCGTGCTCTTGCTCCTGTTGGGAGAGATCTGAGAGGTAGAGGTCTGTAATTTTGAGCCCGTATTGTGCAATTTTCTGCAGCAATTGGAGACATTAAGCATTTCTCTCTGTTTGCCTGCAGGACCTCCTGGACTCCTCTCATTATCTTAAGTCCTCACATAATGTCCATAGGAGCCGTTTCTTAGGAACAGATGAGATTAGCTCACACCACCATGCTGTGGATGTGAGTCATGACATCTGTTGCAGGATTAATTTAAACGAATGAGCACAAACATCTGGAAACAGCGTGTCAGCTGTTCATGGAGTATTGAGTCAAAGCATGTTTACTGGGATGAAATATGAAATGCATAACATGTAATAAATTCAAAAATGTCACGCTCAATTAATAGTGAGAAAATCCCAGGTTAGACTTTTTAAAGGGGCGTTGCATGTTTTCTGGGCATCATCTGTTTTCTCCAGGTTCTCTGATTTCCTCTCACAGTCCAAAAACACGCACCCGTACATTGAAATGTAAATGTGTTAAATTGTCTGTCTCTCTGTGTTTGCCCTAAGTTGGATAACAGATTTATCTTGGATGGATGGTCAACATTTCTATGTAGTTTCTGATGTTGCGTAAATAATGATAGAAGCTGGTTTAAGGTCTTCATGTAAACATTAGACATAACTTTTATACGCTGCACGCTACTGAAGCTTCTGTTATAAATGTGTTTAGAATTAGGATCAAATTAAAGGTGCTGTAGGCAGGATTTTGCTAGTCAATGCTAATTTTTCTGTGTTTTCTTTGGATTAAATGTTAGAGTATCCATTGATAATCCTTTAGGAGTGTTGCATAATTGCACTACCGCTAGGGCGCTGCGTTTCCATCTGTCTCTGTTCTGAGCTGAAAAGGAATCTCGACAGCTCCAGGTATGTTTGACCAATGAGAAGAGCCCATGAGACTCTAACAGTGATTGGTCGAGGGGCGTTTGTCGCATGTTCTTGTGGGAGGGGCTTAACTTGCGTAAGGGCATGATGTCAGAGAAAACAGGACAGGATTGGCTGTGCTGGGTTTCAAATGGCCATCTTAGATGGGTCAAATCGCCATCTTGCTTAGGTAACCCTAAGCAAGATGGCGGAGATGCAGAATCCTGCCTGCAGCACCTTTAAGTGATTCTTATTTTTTTCATTTGAAGATAAAAAAAAAAACAGTAAGAGCAAGGAACTGGAATAAGAAAAAAGACGCTGACTTTTAAAAAAAAAATTAATTCTTAAAGTTTTGGTAAAGGTCCCTCAGGGCCAAAGTAAAAAGAATTTATTAGAATAAGGCCTAAACATAACATTTTTAACACAGTGCAAGTAAAAAAAAATAGTTTTTCTCTTTCTCTGAGTTTCCAGACGATCATGTGCTAACCCCCACAAATAAATAAATACAATAAATCATCTGTAATTACACTTCTCATAACTCTTAGCTGCTGGGAAATGAACCAAACACAACTCTGCCTGGATTGAGGGAGCTTTTACCACTTTAGGGCCAATATGTGTGTGTATGTGTGTGTGTGTGTGTGTGTGAGGTTTGAAGGTTTGAGTTTAAGCACACTGGCAGCGCTTCATGGGGTTCCTGGAAGAGATTTAAGCAGAGGAAGTTTGTCGTACAGTACAAACAGTCTTTAAAATAATAAATGGTCACCGAAACAAACCGGTGAAAATATACTAATATGAGATGACATTAATTCATCCCACATGTCTGTCTTCAAAAGCTATAATGTCATTGCGGTTCTGAGAATAATCTACATTTAACCTTTTTTTTTTGTTTATTTTAAAGGTGAGAATATGTTACTAAAGTCTGAATGAACAGTTTGTAACAGACTTGACCAACATGATGACAATCCTTACAGTTTGTGTACCTTAGAATTGCACCTGACAGCAAACTGTGGTCAAGTGTCTCCTGTCCCGGCTCCACTTATCTGTGTTATTTGAACAGATTTTGGGAATGTGCTGCTGATACCGAAGAGCCCCCGAATAGCCTAGTTTCACTGACCCAGTTTAGACAGCTGTGGGAGTCTTGTCTGTACGAGGCGATTCTCCTCAAATTAATATTTCATACTGACTGTCCACATCATTTAGTCCAGTGCAGTCCATACTTGAGGAAGCACAGCTTTTCACCAGCTTGCAGAAAACCGAGAACTATTCCAGATTTGCAGGTGGCCTCAGAATTTACACAAAAAAAAACTGTTTATCCAGTGAATATAGTTCAATTTAAACGCCCTTTAAGACATTGAGTGTGTTGATTCACAGTCACATAGTGTGAGACATTTAAGGTGCCGTAAACACGAGTTTTCTCAGAATCACCGGACTCAGCAGGAAGTTTACTGGAAGACATTCAGTCCAGTTTAATATACTGTTTGTTCACTTCTAAGACTCTCTTATGAGAACATTAGGATTTCTAGAAGTACTCAGTGCTAACTGTGGATTTGTAGAGTTTGTTTTCCTGCTAAATTATTGTTAGTGGCACATCTTTAATGCATTTGATGCATTTCCCTTTAAAAACACTTCAGTCTGCGTTTACTGCCAGTGTATGTTGTATTAAATGAGGTCTTTAAATACAAGAAGCAATTATTTGTTTCTCAATTGTGCACAAGTTTGTGCATCTGTCTTATTTGTTGTTTGGAGCCCAGTACCATTAAATTCCCGTGATGGTTTCCTTTTAAGTAACTTTCTATTTTTCAGTGATTTACATTTTTCATTACAAAAGAAATTCTGCAATGTTTCATTGTGTATATTTGTAGTAAATGAATATGGTTAATCTTAACTTAGTTAGCTGAGTAGCTAGAACCTTTCCCATTTTCAGCTTTTCAAAAATCAAAATATTAAGAGTAAAGTCAACATGAAATGATTCTAACCTTTTCCCAACATGTTTCCTTTGTTGACTTCTCTTTTTTCGCTGTTTTTAACATTTTAAACCTGATTGTGTTCATTATTTCGTGTTTGCAGAGGGTCTCTTGACTTCACTGCTGCTTTTAGCTTTGACTAAAGGTGCGATTACTGCACAGCATAACTGTAGTTAACGTGTGAGAACATTAAAATGATCATATTGATCTGCTATAGATCTGGTAATGCACGGTGCTCTGGTGTCCCTTGAGGGGATTACCAGGAACTCAGTCTATTCAATCCAAATGCTTTGTTTATTCTGAAATACATCGTAAATATTAATTACCGTCAATACAAGACAGAATTTAAACTTTAGTTTCGTCTGTTTCTGGGTTGAAAATGTTTTTGCCTGTTTACTTGTGTTAGAAGTATATAGGAAAGCTCTAGTTTTGCCTTTTTAACTGAGCTAATTTAAGTCATTTGTTTGCTGCCTGCAGCTAATTAGTGCATCCAAAGCTGCAAAAATTCTGAGTTTCACCTAAAAATCAGCTGTTTCTTCACCAAAGACACAAAATATGGTTGAACATCATAATGGTCAAAATCTTTCATCTATCCAGGTTGAGAAGTGAGGACTTTGGATTTTCTGCCCAGTAGTGTAATTGGCACAACATGGAGAGATACACAAAAGCCTGACAGATTAAGAGCAGGGACAGTAGATTGTAATTTAAATTGTTCTTACTGAATTAGAAAATGTGTTCATCTTTTCGTGTGTCCTCTTGCAAAATTTACTGTTTGCTCTTGTGCAGGGTGGAACAACCAGAAGTGAAATCAAAAAATCAAATGTTAGACTAAAACGGGCGAAAATGAAAGTTTGTGGAATTTTTTTTTCAATAAAATATTATTAATAGTAAATATAAAAAAGGACGAGTTTAACCAGGACCGAGGACAGTAATATTCGCGCCTGTGCTTTTCCGGGTCTGTATCACTCTTTGTCCACTAGATGTCAGTCTTGATCCAGACTGGTTCCCCCTCAGTTCCTCCACCAGACAAACTGCAGCAGCCCTGTTGCCCGAGGACATCATTACACACTCAATAAAGCAATAGTCAGTCATTTTCTCTGCTTAATTGATCCCTCTGCTGCTCAACAATAGGTGGTGTGACATTTTTTTATTGCAGTGCAAACAGCAGCAGCATGCCTCAGAGTGAAACATGTTATTTCTAATTGTCTTGTTGTGATCTTGGGTGACCGGCCATCTGTAGACAGCATGCCGTACACTTGTTGGTCGGCGGCTGAGGTCAGAGACTCGGCCGTCCTCCCCGAGCGCCTGCACGGCGGTTTGATGACATTGTCCCGATCTTATGAAACACTCGTCTGGAGGACAGAAACGGCACTCTCTTGCACAACCCTGAACTATTTGGGAACAGATACGGAAATTGGCAAAACCGTGATCAAACACGGAGAGGGCTGATAAGACGGTGTTTATGTCTCGTGCACTCCCTCGTCGTCCCCGAAAAACACACACAGTCCCACCCAAGCACATGCACAGTATTAGTACTTTAGAAATGTGCATTTCCTGAGTTTTACTCTGAACTTTAACTTTTGCGTAACTCTTCAGACCTACTTTCTATTAATGTCCTGTTTATCTGTGTTTGTCTCGCATTTGATGACTTTAAACTCTCTCATTTAGCAAGTTTTACAGATTTAGAACGTGCACGTTTGGACAATACAGGCAACATCCACAAGATAAAAAAAACTGATAATCACAGAGATAATATGAAGAAAAGTTTTTTCAAACAAAGTCTCGTTAAAGTAATTGCTGTGACTTTCTGGGATCGTGCTTTCTGCCCACTGGAATCTCAAACACGCTTTGTTGTGTAATGAAAAGAAAAACCCTGCTGAATGCATGCAAATTAATCGGAGGGCGGCAAAAAAAAAAAAAAAAAAAAAAAAAATTAAAGCAGGAAAAGTCTTCAAAGGAACAAGTGAAGTTCTGCATTTTAAAAGTCGCTCAGGCACATCGCATCAACTGGAAACATTAGGTCCTTTCATCTTTTGACAAATTATCACGCAGACACGTTATCGCGGCTGCAGCCTCCGTCTCTTCAGCCACTCCTTGTGCTGTCAGTACGGCAGGGTGGAGCCGGCCGAGCCGCACATGTTTCCAGCATGCTCCGGGGCTGCTCCCCCGCCCTCGCCGTCTTTCTCTTTCCTATCCACAATGTACCGAACAGCCAGGCGGTGAGAAGGGAGGGCCTACCGCACGCAGCCAGCAGTGCTTTTTACCAATCACAAGGGTTTCCCCTCCCTCCCTGCTTCCTCTCGCCCTCCCTCTCTCCTCTCTTGCTCCCTCCCTCTGTCTCTAGGCACGCCAACCAAAGGGAAAAAAAAAAAAAGAAAAAAAAAAAGTCCAGGGGAAAAAGTAGTGATAAGCAGCAAGCAGCTTCTGGGTTTTGCTTTAAAGCGGACTCCCGCTGTAATGGTGTGAGTGTGTGTGCATGTGTGTGTGTGTGATCTCTTCACTCGTTCTCCCGCCACAGTAGCAACACAGTGCGGCGGCGGCGGCCCGAACAAAAGGCTTAACGCAGCAGAGCCACAGGAGGGGGAAACTCAGGGACAGGCTCAGCGTGACTTCAACTTCTCAGGGAGGAACTCAACCTGCCGTGTAGCGCTGCTCCCTGCTCGGGAGTTCCAGACGGGACGCCACACCGGGCCGGCCCCGGCCGCCTGCCCCGTCACAGCTGAGGAACACACCCTGTTGCTGACGGTCTGCTCTGTGAAACCCCAGCACCTGCCCGGGGCGTCTGCTCCCCCTCATCCACCTGGCCTCCAACATGTCAGATGATGACTGCCGCTCGCCCATCGGCCTGGACTGCTGCAGCTGCTGCCTGGACCTGGCCAACGGCTGCGACGACTCCCTGTCCGGCAGTCCGGCCCCGGGCCTGGGTCCGACGGGAGGCCCGCCCGGCAGCCCCACCAGCCCCAGCGTCAGCCACTTCCGACAGCTACGCAATCAGCTGATGTACCAGAACCTGAACACGGACAAGCTGAACAACATCATGAGGCAGGACTCCCTGGAGTCGGTGGTGAGGGACCCCTGCTTCCTGCTCAACGAGGGCATCTGCAACAGCAACATCGACCAGACCATGCTGTCCATACTGCTCTACTTTCACAGGTACGTGTGTTTCACATCAGTCCAAGCGGTCTTTCAGTACACTGTGAACTTTCAAGTTCTCCTCTTTTTATGCACATTTTAGTTCCAAGTCAACATTTTGAAATGCATTAATTACCTTCTCTAATTCAAATCTAAGCGTGAGAAGCATGTTTGGGGCAAATGAAGCAGATGGTGAGAGGAAACTAATCAGGTTTCTTGGATCTCCAAAAATGCTGACACATGTATTTATAACCGTGGATTAAGAATAGGCTGTCCGGCCGCGAGGGGTGTATATAAGCTTCAAAACAAAGTGACGAAACATATAAAGAAGGGTTTAACATCTTTAACTGCAATTACATTGTGTTCTTCTTTGAGGAATTGAAAGCTGAGCATTTTACATAACACTTCAAGTGTCAATCAGCATCGACATCCACTTTTTTTTAGCAGCATATAACACATGACAAAGTTGGAAATGATTCTTTGTATATATATATATATATGTATGTACAGTATGTAGACTGTAATGTATTTCCCTCATGCAAGGCTGCACGTGTTATTTCAACAAGTTGAAAAGAAAGGAAACGGCAAACTTGTTCTGAAGCACATTCAATTAATATAATCTTTTATTTTTAGAGGTCAATTGATACCTGCTTGACACTTTTCCTGTCTCTGCCAAACAGTGTTTATGGAACAAAGTTTGGCTGGTGCTTATTGCGAGGAGGAGCGTGTCCTTCCTCGCGGTGGGAGAGTTGGTTTGGCAGCTACTGTCAGATGACTTCAGCCCCAAATTAACAGTTCCCATCTTTCCAGTTCGCCACTGATTAGACTGTTGCTGCACTTCTGAACTGGAGCCAGCCGTATGCCATTACATATGGTCTGTCTGCTTATCGGAGGAGGAAGAAAAGCCCTGCAGGGGAAGAGCAGTGAACATGTTATCGCAGTAAAAGTCACCTTTGAGTGCGGTTTATGGGCGAAGTCGCCGTCATGTGTGTCAGTAAATCGGAGATATATGTTAAGCACCTTGACACATTTGTCAGACATGTATGATGTCTGATAATCCTTGAACTCACATTTAGTTACTCTCAGTGGAAAGAGGCATTTGTCCCTTCTCTTAGCTTTTCCTTCATTTGCCTTATTGGTGATTTTTTTTAAAATATTTTTCAGACTGAAAAAAAATATGAGTATTAATTATGCTTTTCTAGGTTAAATCTTTAAGCCTCAGTTATGAAATAACCCATTTTTTGTTAAATCAATCTAGCAGAAACAAAGAAAAACCTGAAGCCCATTGCTTTACATTAGTGTTAATTTCATTTTCTAAATTAAATAAGCCAGAAGTACACATACAGCCGTTCAGTCGTCCTACAGAATGTGAATCCTGACACAAATTACATTTTAAATGGCTTTAATGTACACCAGGAAAACTTATATTATCTGTGCATCTTACACAGATAAAGCGGCCATGTCTCTTCTGTTCTAGTTCACTGGAAATGTTCACAACAAAGGTAATTATTACCATTGATTGAGTTATTTGCAGGTGTTATCATATCAGTAATGTTCCTTGGCGAAGAGACACATTATCAGCATTTTATCGAACTCCCACAGAAGCCGGGCTGCCTTCGGCAGGTTAGATTTAGTTACATTTTAACCTGTTTTTATTTTCGCGCACACTTTACAAGTGTTCTTTTCTCCTGGTTTGAATATTTACACAGCATGAGGACAGATAATGAGTGAAAGTGTTTACATTGTCGTCTGGCCGCAGCGTGGCCGGTGACATCCATCAAAGATGCCTAGAAGTGAAGGCAGAGTACACACTGACGACAGGTCACTGGTTCATCGCTGGACAAACACAAGGACACACACACACACGCACACACACATGCTCTCTCACATTTGTACCTATAGACAATCCTGAGTCAACAATTAACCTCAAATGCCTGTTTCTGGACTGTGGGAGGGAATCAGAGTATCTAAGAAAACATGCAAACTCCACCCAAACCCCCGACTCCAACCAGGGACCCTGTTGCTTTGAAACAAGAGTGCAAACCACTGCACCACTGTGCAGTAAACTAACTTTAACGTCGACTGACACGATAATAGGCTCCAAACACACACTGTGTATCAGTGTTTGAGGAAACTGTTTTGGTGTCTCAAACTGTTCGGGATTTTGTTTTGCGAAGTTAAAGTAAAGATTTCTAAATGCTCATTAGTCTCAGGTCAGTATCATTCCTGCCATAGATTTTGTTTTGGCTGCTGAGCTGCATAACTCAAAGAGAACAATCTGTTCCGAACTCATGTTTGATTGTTGGGGTGTGTCTTTCTGAAAATGCTGGATTAATGCAGGAACTTTGGTCTGATGGCAGAAGCCCCCTCCCCCCCAGCTGGTGCTCCTTCTGGGTTTAAAAATAAAGTGACTTTTTGAATAGTGAATGTTTCCTTCATTGTGCTTCTAAACTTCTTGGATAAGCTCCGATGGATCATTATTCACTGTGTGCAGTGTTTACTCTTTCATACGTTGAATAATGACCGCCTGTCAAAAGTGTTACACAAACGTTGTGTTGCATAAAGACTCTACTTACTGACTCAGGCGTTAAACTTTTATTCCAGTACAGTGTGTCAGAAAACCCACATCGACTGAACATAAGTGGTAAAATTATAGCATGTTCAAATATCGATTACTAATCTATTCAGTAATCTGTGCCTTACTGGACTTGAGGGAATTTCAGGATGCACAGGAAGTACAATATGAAGTAGAATATGACTGCCAGTGTTTTTGACATTTCTGGCTCGGATTCAAAGCGTTCACCTGTGCCAGCGGCCGGCGCGGCCGTACGCCCGTCTGCGCCAGCCCCTCTGTTTGCCTGACAAACAATCTCCAGCCAGAACACTTTGTCCCTGAACCGTTCCCCGTCTCAGGAGGGAATCGTGGATGTGGATCATGTGCTTTTCATGGATATACTTTCTGACAGGATTAAAACACCATTTTCCAACGTTGTACCCTTGCAAGTTTTTCATGCGGGGAACACAAACGCGGCCATTCATTCGCACATGTGCTAAAAACTAATCCTGTCAGTTGAAACAAGAAAGCTGCACGCTGAGCTGAGGTTTGCACAGATTCGTGCATTTTTTTCAAGTATTCAGTGTGACCGGGCCTGGCTGCTGATGAAAGCCCGGCTGAGATTTACCCACTGACCTCACCCTGGGTGGCCAGTCTGCCGAGCAGCTATCTCTCTCATTTGCCTCTTGCGAGCAGAATAAAATGTCCAGTGTTGCCTGAAGGAGCATGCCAGGACATCTTTTGGACTTGTCGAATACCGGCAGGAGCAACAGCCAAAAAAAATGTGTTATGTAAATGATTCAAGGGTCACAGAAATGCGCTGAAAGGAGAATCTGGAGAGATAAGTCCCATTTGCTGTTAGAGCCTGAGCCAGACAGTGCTGACAGGGGGAAGCAGGATCTGTGATTTCCACAGGATAAGTCCAAAGGAAATGTGTTGATTTACTTTTTTTAAGGCTGAAAGGGGCCACAGCTGGACGGAACGAGAAAGGTACTCTCGCACACCTTCACCGCGGGCAGTCAGTCGGCACTTAACAGCCACTAAACGCCATCGCACGCCGGGGTGAAGCAAGGTGAAGAGCCTGCGGCGATTGCAAACATTTTTATCGCAAAACTTCAGGTCTGTGACCAGTCAGGCAGCTGGTAAGCAGTCAAAACCTGACTCAAGGGAAAATAACTTCTGAGCTAGCTCCTTGGCTCAGAACACTTCACTTTGTGTCAAAGACCTTTCTGAAGAGACTTTCTCCACTGACATATTTAATGCTGCTGCAGAAAGAAAGACTGAGCAGAAGATTGCATTCTTCAATTGGAATTTAGAGACGGAATAACTCATCTTTCTATTAAATCCTGCCATCAGGTAAAGGCATGCAGACTAATGTTCCTGCTGCAGTTACTTTGATGCGAGTGTGAAATGCATTTACTGGAAGAAGAGCAGCATTGTCCATGTAAGAATGGAAAAACTTTCATGTTGACAGTTTGGCCTGTTCGCCGAAAAAAGGACTTTGCAGGCCGGTTGGGAAAGGCTGCAACTTCCTCTTTCAGAGTAATGTGACGGTGCCGAGGACGTCTCAGAGACAGCATCCCCTTTGCTTTGTGGAAAACTGAAATCATTCAGACAAAAGACCTTTAACCTCCGACTGAGTTAGATTTCCTGCTCGGACTCAACAGTTTACCCCCCCCTGACATTTTCGCTGCCTTCATAAATGAAACCTCATAACAGTGGTGGCCACTCCTAGCTGTGGCCTGAGGTGACCACTGGGTTTTGGCGCGGGTCCAGGTGACTGCCGAGCATATCCTCACCCTCCCACAATGGGCTGGAGACAGAATCCGGCTGTGCGATTCCCCGCTGAGCTTTAAAGCTCCACTCTGTGATCCAAATATAAACCGCAAAGTAGCTATGCTACAAGAACTCTGGGTTTTTGGAGCGGAGGCCTGCATTCAGTGATGGTGGTTATGGAAAGTCTCTCAGCCATGTGCACTCCATTCAAGAATCCAAACAAATGTACATTTAATAGCCCTTAACATTCTCCAAACCAGGGCGTGGCGACAAAACTCCTGATAAACGGCCAAAGAAAGGACTCCGTCGTTACATAATAACCTGGTTTTATACTTTACTTTTCGTTCTCGGCAAAGAATTTAGTGTAATGCCAGTGAATAAGGAGCAAATACCACTTTAATCCTGGGTGTGCCCGAAGAAAGACCTTTGCAATTCATTTACATGCAAGTCACAGCAGAAAAAAAAAGCTGTTTTATCAGAGCAAAGCCGTCGACAGGGCAGAACTGTCTGCTCGGTGCTTGAGGAGTAATGATTTGCATTGGTTTCATCCCAGACCTTTTTTTTTCCTCATGTTTATTTACTTTATCAGATTGACGTTCACTCACAATATTGTTTTCTCCCCTAATTTGATCTCATTCAAGCAAACACATGAAACGATTTGAAGTTTACTTCCATAATCCAGTAAGACAAATCACATATTTCCTGATGTTTGAAGGACATCTGGTGAGTGTCTCCCTGTAAATGTTCGGGCCTGTTTTTTTGCAGATTGCGCTGCAAAGTCATCAAAACAGTCAGGAATGTAACAATGGAAGATGATATAAGCAAAACATTGTTTTCCCCGTCATTCTACATTCTGGCATAATTGCTTTCATTTGCGAGATCAGTGTTGCATCATGTAAAAAGACGTTCTCACAGTATAGCGCGCGTTCATCACAAATTAGGCAATTACAGCTTCATTGTCTATGAATTATCATAAGCCGCGACGAGCCGTAACGAGCGTTCGGATCAGAGTGGAACAAACCGCTGCGCCAGTGTTAAAATTCAAATTTCATCTCTTCTCCATTTCTCCAAAGAAATTCCTGAGAGAGCAGTGTAATCTAAAGTCATGCATAAAGAGGAGACAATACACCGAAAGGGAGGAGAAATGCTTGTCTCATTGCTGTTATTAAGTACCCCTCTGTAGCCCACAGAAACAGGCTTATGAATGTCAAACACATCATTTCTTAGAAAGGAGCTGTATCTAATTACATTCGTTTTCCGAGCTCTCATTTTAACAACAAAACAAAAGTGCGCGGCAAATTGGTGTCTTTGGTGAAAAAGGGGGAAAAAAAAAAAACTTGTCCTGTGGAAGTCTGAAAAAGCGTTGTAACTTAATGGAACACAGGTGGGAGAGGAGACAGAGGTAAACAAAAAAAAAAACTGAGTAATTGGGTGAGGAGGCAAAAGAGAAGAGCAGCTTCATGGCCAGGCAGGTTTAAAGAACCAAACCTCACAAACAAAGGCGGATGGGGCGAGGTCTGAGGTGGCGGGAGGCGCTGTGGCGGCGAGACTCGGGGAGGCTGCAGACACGAGGCTGCTGCCGCCGCTGCTGCTGAGACACAACATAGTCAGGGCTTGCTAAAAATGCCATGCTGTTGACGTTTATTTGAGGCGAGATATAAGAGGGCTGCAGCTGTGTGGATATCCATTTTCTATCGCTGCAGGAAGCCCGAGCTCATGAAAGGTGCTTTACAGTCTTTTTTTTATGAGTTTAACCTGTAACACTCCTGTGTTAAAAACAAGACATTCTGGGAGCAAAGGGCTGATTCACCGTGTTACAAACCGCTCAGGCGTTCGAACACATCGGCCTACGATTAGTTTTCTGCAAATTAAAAGCTGCGATTTAATTCTATTACTGAAGGACTCGGTACAGAAAGATGAACAATAATAGCTTTTTAATGGACCCCTTGACTCGGTCCTGGGTTGTGTTGTGACTGTGTGGACGGGGCCGGCCTTGGTGAGACGCCAGGAGACGTCTGGCACCAGGGCCGAACGCCTCGTGTGCAGGTGAACGCGTTTGTCCGTCAGTCGACGCCGTCTGCGAGTCGACAGCGAACGCGCTCATCCCCGAGGGGAACGCACGCTTTACTATGCACACATTTACTTCCGCGCACAATGAACGCCTTTATTGCCAAAGTCCCCGGCAGACGGAGATCAGCGTATGTCGACCCAGGGATCCACAGACACACCCTGAACCGCAGGTTGATGCAACCACCAAAGCAGGACGCTTTCTTTACCAATGCTGCTGAGCGTCAGCTGGTCCGAGCAACTCCAGGAACTGACCAAGAGCTGCTGCTGATGGCTGTAAACTGCCTAAAGCTGGTGTCGCTCACTTCATTTTACATTTCATGGCTACTTTTTAATGCTACTTTGTTTTTAAAACAGCAACAAATTTACATTTACACCACACAAATGAAATTCAAACTAAAATATTTGAAAAGAAATATACACAAATGTTGCCTTAAGAATCAAAACTGTATATCCTCAAATTTTTACATTGTCATAAAAAGCTTATAGCTTTATCTATTTATTAAAATATAAAAATCATCAAGCTCCTTTTATATTGTTCTTCTAAAACCTGACATAGCTGTTCGTTATGTAGCTGTACAATTGACCTCACTGTTATTTTAAAGCATCACAACACAAGAATAAGCCACACTGCTGTAACTGGAGACCATTTACTTCAATAGGAAGTAGCAGCTTAATTCTTAAAAAATGCTGACTCTTTCTTTAAGAAGTAAAGATTACACCTGGCTTTGCAGCATTTTATGATTCTAGTGAAAAATAACCTTGTTAACGCAGACCTGTACACCTTAAAACCAATTCCTTTATTAAAAAAATAATGATCTCAATTCATGTATTTCTCTAAAAACAGCAAATAGTAATTGATGTGAATACTTAAACTCATTGTCAGAGAGTTTTAGTGTCTTTTCAAGTTCTCATTTCACGGTTACATCAGATACGAAGTCGTGAGTTTTTCCAATAACACAGACGCAGACGCTCTTGGGGGATCCAGACGCGGGAAGGTGACCCAGAGCGCTTCGCCGCTGTTGACACATCACCACAGCAGAGTCCATAAGCTCTTTTGTCCTGATCAACAGTGCAGACACAGTATGTCCCAGAGCTGGATTACAGATCTATAAGTACCACGCATTGTCACCTGAGTCAAATCCTCAAAATCAATGTGCTATCGATTACTGATAGAATTTTATCTCAACTTGGAACTTTGAGGAGTTACTTCCTTCTTCCTCCAGATAGATTAAAGTTATTTCTTCCTACTAAGACTTCAGTCATCCCAGGAGAGCGACAGCACACTGGCCAGTTTGAACCATGGGAAGGTTCTTGATAGCTGACTGAACTGGAGTGATCAGGAAATGTGGAAATCCACAGTTTTAAAGTCACGGAGTTACTGTCAATGTTTATGAAATAGCCCGTCAGTGGTAGGGACAATATTTACAGGTCGGAAAGTTCTTTTATGCCAACCTCATGGTGTAGCAATTAATTATTAAATACATCTAACATAAGGAACAATCCTGTAAAAGAAAGTTTATAGTGAATTTTGTGAGTTTCCGTTGCAAACTCTTTCCAGCAAAGCCCACGAGGCTGAACACAGCCGTGTGAAAAGACTGGAGACGGAGTGAGGAATGGATTTTGTTAGGTCTATAAAAACAAATCGGGAACAAAATTAGAAGCAAAATAGGAGAAACTCCATTACAACAGCTGAACTCTGGTATCCATATAATGACTTGAAAAAAAGTGAATTATTTCACCAAGAAAACAGAGGAAACATTCTTCAAATCCCAAAATACTTCAAAACACAATAAAATCATTCCTTTTATCAGCTTCCATGGTTTCATAACTGTCTTTGTTCCTATTCCTTTTTAAAAAGTGCCACATCACTCCGCTATTCCTCTCTCTCCTTGTTTTTCCTCTGTCTCTTTCCACACTCTCTTATTCCTCATCTCTTCATCTCTGTTTTCCAAGTTGGCAGGATTTGGGATTATGTAAGTGTGTGTGGAGGGGTGGGGGGCGGCCATGGCTCGCGCTCACTGCCTTATCTGTTTGGACCATGACCATGGCGCCTAATTAGATAATAAGGACGCCTGTCAACACTCGCCATCACTCACATTCCGTCACACACACACAGCCAGCGTGAGGAGGACGGCGAGCGCTCATTACACCAATTATTACCCCGTTTAAACACACATTAGACTGCAAACAACAATTGATACTCGTGGTGGTTTGATCTTATCGGATTTTAACTCCCACAACCAAAATGACTTGATTTAAGAACAACAGCAGCAGCGACAAATTCTCTTTAAATTATGTGAAGTGATACAAAAAAAAGAGCCTTCAGAGAATGAGTCCAGCAGAAAATGAGCTCTGCTAAAAAGTATTTGGATTTCAGCATTTCATTTTTTTCAAGTGCTAAAAGATATTACAAAAAAATTAAATGAAATATGAAAAAAGGCAAGAATTTCACATTTTGTGCAGATTTGAGTGCTTAAAATCAATAAACAAGATTTTAGAGTCAAGAAAAACTTAAGAAAAACCCAAAATACAAAACTCCATTTTTGATACCCTAATTGAAGAATATACTCTGTTCATCTTTGTACCTACATAAACTTCTCATTCAGCTTTAAACAAATAAAAAAAAAATGTAATAAATCAAGCTGCATACGATGAAGCATTTATACTTCTATTTTTTTTAATAAAGTAATAAGAGATTGTTTCAAATGCAAATTTGTTCAAATTTGGTTTAAATGACGTCTCTCCTCCAAAACAGCTGTGAACCCGGATGAAAACTGGCTCGTGGGACACAAACTGTAAGACCACCGTCCCATGTTTGGACTAATAAATAAAATATGGTTCAGCCTATCGGTTTCGAATTTTTTGCTCTCATCAATTAGTCTTCATTCCTCAGAAAGTGAAAACATAACTTACATATTGGTAATTCGGGGCTTTAACATTACTCAGATAACATCGGAATTTAAATTCAAGATGATTCTTTGACACAGAACGTCTCTTTCTCCGCTGGAGCGATGACGCTGTTGGACACGGGCTTCTCCGCACCGCCCAGTCTGAGTGGTGAGGCTGCGGCCGGAGGGCAGTAAAGTCTGACCTCTCCTCTGTTTTCATTAGCGTGGCGGTCCCGCTCTGGTTTCTGACCGGGAAGTGAAGATGTGGTAACCCACCCTGCTACTGGGGGCCAAATTTAAGTATAATGTTGCTGGAAAGCCATAGTTGATCCACAATGGAAGCAAATAGTTTTGATGAGCATTGTGCCGCCGTCACCAGATCCAGAGGCGAACAGGTATCTGTCCCTTCTGTAGTGAATGAGAAACACTCTATATCGCTAAAAGATTCAGATTTACTCAGCATGTAGTTTTATATGTTGATCTTCATTGAAATTGTCCCTTTGAAGTCTGTGTCAGTGAAGAGAAAAACTACTGAAACAATGTATTTGCTGTTTTTTTTTAAATATTTTTCTCTCCTGAAGACTGTTTCATAATCCCAATTTTTGTAGTCTTTTTTTTTTTTTCTTGCCACAATGGTCTGCTACACAATGCTGCCAGACATTTCTTTTGTGGAGTGGATCTGAGCCAGGCCTATCATTATCCTATCTTATTCTTCGTGGGCTTTATTCACACACACACAGTACACACACATCAGGGTACATGCTGTAACCTGAGTGCAGCGTTTCAGGCACAAACACACCAAATTCCTCCAAATGAAAATACATTTTGGATTTCATTTGATTTATTAGTCCGTCAGAATTGACGCCTCTGTTCTGCTCCGAGGCTCGAACCTGCAGCGAGTGTCTGACATTTTTAAGCAGAGGTGTTGCCTCGAGTAATTGCTGAGAAATGTGCTCAGAGTTTGTGGGAAAGACGACTCTGGGCTGCAGCAGGTTGCAGCGCCAGGACCGATCACATGGTCTATTTCTGTTTCACGACATTTTCTCCGCTGACTGAACTTCTGTGTTCTCCAGTAAACACTTGGCGTAACCTCAGAGCTCAGATTTTCCCAAAACAGGACGCTGAGGTCATGCGACGGCAGAAATGGCTCAGAGTTTATTGGTAATCAGAAGCATAAACATCCATAATCGCCCTCGGAGTTAATGTCAAACTCATTTAATCGAGCGAGCACTTTGTCGTCCTGGCACTTCGAGCAGGTATGTAACAGAGGTGTCTAAAAATAAATGTTAATTAAATCTGCACTCAGTTCTCTGACATCTGCTTTCTCAATCGCCGCGGCTTTCCTAAGTGTTTTCTTCGTTTTGAAAGATGTTTCACACAAACAACACCCACTTCACATCTGGGAACTCCTGTGTCATCCTGTCATCTGTAACCGTGGAGAAAAAAAAAAAACAGTGCAGCTTTTGCAGAACACTGAGAGGACACCGAAGGAAATAAACAACTGAGACTTTTAGCACAGCTGCCGCATGAGCGGTGTGTGGAGACGGCGTTGGGCAACACACTCTGAAAAGTTTCATCAGGTGGAGCTAACTGAGTAATGTCTTCAGTCTTCTTGTTTTTTCCTGCAAATGTTAACCCAGGGCTTGGCAGACGTGAAGCATAATTTTCTTGACACTGCGAATTAAGTGCACAAACTAAACTCCGTGAACCATCAAACTCTGACTTTACTGTAATAAATCTGACTTCCTGTTTGTTTCTAGTGCTTCCAATTCTTTTTTTTTTTCTTTTTTTTTTTTCCAAAATCTGTGGCTTCGGGTTTTCCAGTGTGACTGAAAAAAGAGAAAGAAATGGAAAAAATAGGAACGAAAAAAACCGAAAACCAAGAAAACAAAGTGGCTTGACGCAACAGAGACTCTGTCATGTCCTTTTTTTGTTGTGTGGATGTGAAGACAACACAGCTGGCTCGGTAAATCCTGACGAAACACTTGTTTCTGTGAGTCTGCCTGGAGGAGCGGCTGCAGTCCGCTGCCAGATCACTGCTGCGGCCTGAAGAGTCGGACCTCCTCTGCCAGGCCCTCTTTCTCTCTCTGGATGCGTCTCTGGCAGATGAAAGGCGGCGAGCGGGGTGAAAAGCCCACTGGCGTGCCGAGTTACATGGAGTCGTGATGGTTCCTGGCTTCACCCCGGCGGAGAGCGAGCCACCAGCAGCAGCTCACACCGGCGAGAACAGCAAGGCGCATCCCGTCCAAGAGCGCCTCGTCTTTTGTGTCGCCGTGTGTAAAAGAGGCAGATGAAGCCCCCGTGCCTTGCTCCGCAGTGCCACGGTGGGGGTAATTAGCAGCAGTGACATTAAACGACCTCCTCTCGCATTCCTTCCAGTGTGGCGTCACGGACAGGAGTGACTCACTGATTCATTGTTGTGCTCGCTTTGCTGTTGTTTACACAGCGCCGCATTAGGCTCCCGAACGCATCCAGGCCCCTCCGCAGCAAAGTAATCAAGCTTTCGACGGAGTTCGGCGTTCGGAGCGGGAGGAATGTCACCCGAGTTCTGAGACTCGCTTTCCTTTCATTCCCCTCCTTCTTCGTCTGTTCCTTTCAATTATCTCTCCCTGGCACGGACTCGCGCACGCCGCACGCACTCGGATTCCATCAGGGCTGCCATCCACATCCCCGACACAAGTCTTTCACTGGGCTGCGGCGCGCACAAAGACCTATTTATCACCAGACTGAATGCAAGGTGTCACACAAGTGGAAGTGAAGCCTGCGCCGCTCCGCCGAAAAAGAGAGAAGAGAGAAGGGTTTATGTAACAGCGGAGGTCAAAACCTTTGAGTGCTCAAAAATCCACGGTGTGGAAGTTGAACAGTGTCAGGAGGTTTTATTGAATCAGGAAGGGTGTTTTTTCTTACTTTTGTGGAAGAGTTCTGCAAAACAAGAGGATCTAAAGCTGCTCTTGCTTTCCTATAACTGTAAAAGTTTACCTGAATTCAAATTGCAGCTGCACGGTCGATAGTTTTTTAAGTATTTCCAAGGGGAGGGATCCTTCACAGCTACTTTCACCAAACTGGTACAGTGTTACTTTCAAGGAGCAGTTCTGTTCGTCGTCATTTCGCTGCGATATCAGGAATCCAACAGGATAGCGCAGTCACCCGAGTGATGCATGACTTTTTCCTTCCTTCTCCTACACACAGCCATCAGTCAGCGCCGCTCGCTTGCACCGCCTGACCTGAATGTTTTCACTGGTCCATCACCCTGAGGCTTGTTTAGCATCATTTAAGCACTGCTTTACTGTGGGCTATTTTCATATGCCGGGTCCCACAGGTCGCATGTGGGCGGAAACAGCACACATCCACAAGAGGCTGTTACGAAACTTGCCTTTTTCTTTTTTTTTTTCTTTTTGTCTTGAGTGTCTGATTTCTTGAGCCAGGATAAAAAACTCAAAAAAAAAAAAAAAAAAAGGAAACTGTCACATCTCACTTAGCAAACAACAGCTGTGTGGTTTGTGTGGACATGCTAAATAAAGTGCTGAATAGGAAAAAAACCCCCCAAAAAACAAAAATCTGTTCACCGAAAACAAGTTGTCAACTAGTTTACATGCAAACTAAAACAACACTTAAAAGACCCCATTAAATACATGTCTATATCTATCAAAATGCACATTTTCTACTCAGGTATGTCTGAAATAAATTAATATTAGAAACAAATGGCAGCGCTGTGGTCAGTTCTCCTGCAGTGACTGCCTGCGCGATAGAAGTCTGTATTGAAGCCAATTATTCTGCTCGTCGGTGAATGTTGTTCAACCTCAAACATCTGCTGGTGCACAAATATGGGCAAGTACCGCGACTGGAGACAGCTTCCTGTTCTCAACCGAGGTTACATAACAAACAGACACAACAGTGTGAAAATGTCTGGCATGACATTGGCCTCTCCATCTTCCTGTCTTCGATCTATAGATGGCTTCATTTATACAGCTTTTGTTATACGAACTTTTAAATTGATGAAGCTCGATCACTCTTTAATTTATCACCTTTCTTTATCCTGAATTGTTCTCATGAAGATTAATATGAAACCCGTTTTAATAATTGAATTAGTGAAAAGTATAGAGATTTATGTGAAAATGCAGTAAAAGGAAACCGTCCTCAGAAAAAATACCCAAGTAGAAAAACTCTGCTTCAGTTGAGTGAGGAAGACCCCTCTTCACCTGCTGTCAGCAGAATTATGAGCTTGAATGAATGTGTCGCGATCTGAGCCACTCGGTGGTCCGACTGGGAGCTTTGCTGTTTTTCTGGAGCTCTTTTTGTTCCCGCTTCCCAGCGATCTGAAGGGAACGGAAGCTATTGTGGCTCGTATCAGTGGGAAATTTGGAGAAACACCCTGATAAAAAAAAAAAACAAAAAAAAACAAAAGCGATCCTACTGTTTTTCTTTGACGGCCAGCAGAGGGAGGGGATACAAAGAAGAGAGAAAGGGAGAGAAAAAAGACACTTCCTTCGATTCATATTCAAATTGACTTTTTCAAGAGATATTAGATTCAGACAAGGCTGTTTTTGTCTTGCGTTTTTTTTTATTTTTGCAATATTAAGCGGTGATAATATGTAGGCCATCACATGGAAAACAGCCTCACTGAGCGCCTCTCCTGGGAATCCCTGTTGTGTGTGAGTCTCATTTCCCTCTCACGTCGGCATATTTACTCGTATTTGCATCTCATTGAAGCAGAGGGAAACAAACACTCTCGTTAGGTTTCTCGAGCATTGTGAATTCCTCCCGATCAATCTTCTGGGACGCCTTACTTTAAGATCTGTGCTTAAAAAAACAACCCCAA
Organism: Salarias fasciatus; assembly: GCF_902148845.1. Classification (NCBI taxonomy): domain Eukaryota; kingdom Metazoa; phylum Chordata; class Actinopteri; order Blenniiformes; family Blenniidae; genus Salarias; species Salarias fasciatus. The sequence continues at coordinate 15,810,147 of NC_043746.1, read as the reverse complement.
AATACTCTTACCTTAAAAACAAAAAGTTTTTTTTTTGTTTTGAAGCCAATACATTTCTCTTTTTTGCAAATCTCCACGTTGTGGAGTCCTGGGGTGACAAACTTACCAAATCATTGGTAGCAATTTAATCTTTAGGGATTTGGAGCTGTGAAATGAGAGAATAGTAGTCCTGCGTTTGTCTTTTTGGATGTTTTTGTCCCCGTTATACTGCTATTTTTAGGTCAGGAGATTTGCTACTACTATTACTTTAAGTAATGTTTTTAAGGATGTAGAAATGAAACAGACGGTTTAAAGGCGCAGTGCTGGTGTTATCATCTGAAATCCTAACTTCCACAAGGTTTCAATTCATGCTAAGATTGACAAATCCCTGTTGATCCAGTTGGACACATCATGCCAGCAGGATGCAGCATGCACGTGTTCACACGTTCACCATCACAGATGCAAATACTGCTTCGCTGCTGCCTCTCAGATCTCTCTGCTGCTCTCCCTGAAACATTCCGATATCCCAGAGAATGAAGTATTAACAGCAGCTGCGTTCAGCCTCGACCAGTGGCCCATGTGTGTCAGATCCTATAGCTACAGACCAATGATGGTGTGAACAACAGAATCAAGAAGTTCTTCTCAATGTCGGCCTGTCCGGACACCCTCAGGGCTCCAGGCACAGAGAGACGTGCACGAGGACAGATTAAAGACTTACATTGTTCTGATCATCTTGATCCCCTGATAATAGGCTAACGGATTTTGCAGATGTCGGCACCGTTACTCCCGCACAAAGTTCCTCTGAACAATGTGTTCGGAAGCCACAGATCATCCACTTTACCTACTGTAACCTAAGTGTTTTGTAAACATTTTCTATTGATCAAAATGTGTATTTCACCTTGACAGTGGTGTATTTTACAACAACTCCAGGCAAGAAGTTGCACTATATAATGTATTTGATGCTGTAATTCTAAATTCATCACGGATTTGAGAAACGCACCGCTTTTCTAAATCATAGTTTTAAAGTCAGCTTCCCTTTCATCCCAAGGTAATTTTGTTTTTTGACAGTTTACCTAAAGAACTGGGAGTACAGCCAGTAGCTCCTATCAGAGGAAACGCTGCTTAACAACAGCTGTAAAAGCCCTCTCCTCTCTCCCTCCCTCGCTCTCCTCCTCTCCTTTTCTCTTCCTCATTTTTGCATTTTCCTGTTTTGGTGTTTGGCAGCGCTGCGCTCAGTCTGCAGCACAAAGCGAGGCGCTGTCCTCAGGCTGCACCGAGCAGACAAACAGTATCTGGTGAGCCGCGCTCCGACGAAAGGTGATACCGCGGATTGTTGTTATTCTGCCAGTTTGCGAGCCTGTCTGCTCCACGGCCCTGCTTCTCTCTCCTGTTCACAGATAATGCACGCTGAAACAAGAACTTACATTTCTGGTAATGTTTTTTTTGCAGACCTCAAATTATGTTTTTCATAGCATATTGGAGCAACAAGGTATCCCAGTTATCAATGTATGAATATAATATAATACAGCGAATACAAATATGTCAACAACATTATTCGTCAAAAATAAGCTCTTCTTCTACATGATGTATTTTATTTCTAATATGTGCATAATAAATCAGAATATTTACATAATGTGTGTGAAGAAATGGGCCGTGTGCAGCCCGTTTCTCCAAAGAAGAATAAAAGCACAAGTTGCTGCATGGTGTTTTGATTTCGGTAATGGGCCCAGATGTCTGCAACGCTGTTGCTTTACGTGCCTGACAGCAGGACGGGGCGCTTAATGTTTTTTCAGAGGCGCAGGCCAGACATGGTACACTTGCAGAGCAAACACAAATACCCAAGTTCATCGTCGCCGTGCACAAGGCCGAAGCGGCTCCACCGTGGCCCCTCCCACCCTGTGTCTGCTGGCAGTTGCGCATACATACCTGAGGCTCGCTTGTCCTCTCGCGGTGTCATGATAACACCTGAGCCAAAAATAGGCCCGTCTGTCCCAGACAACCAGGAATATGACTGGACGGGTCAGAGGCAGGGTGATTATCCCGTCAGGGTCAGGCTCTTCTGAAGCGTGCCAGTCAGACGGGATTTACCGCTCACAGAAAGTGTGAAAGGTCACGAATAACAATAGCTGTTGGAGTTGGAGGTGCACGGTGCGCATGGAGAAGAGGAGGAGGAGCGAGAGAAGCCCCAACAAAGAGTCAGATGACAGCAGCAGCAGGACAAAAGACTGTGCACAAGGTGGCAGACGAGACACAAGATAGCAGCAAGGACCAATATGTGGCGGTTTCAGATAAAGATACAAGTATATGTCAAGACTTTGATCACTCTAGGAGTGTTTGCATTCCTAGAGGTTGGCGGGAACCTTGCAGGCTCTCTGGTAACACGCCTCGCTTTGTGGCCGGACTGTAATTACAGTTGTTAACAAGAAAGAACGCCACGGTCATTAAACGAGCGTGACGATGACAATCAGTTACGTCTGCTGGAAAACAAAGATAATGACATGTCGCTTGGTGTGTGTGTGTGTGTGTGTGTGTGTGAGAGAGAGTGTGTGTTGTCACGAGAACTTGTGAAAGAAGTGATTTTTTTTTTCAGTTCTGCAAATCCATAAATAGTTCCTCAAATAAAGCGTCTGCAGTTTAACTGCCACAACTCTACTCATCCTCTTTAAGAGCCAATGCAAAATGTCACATCGTACTTGTAGATTTATCCAGATGTATCAACAGAAGAAATCTCTAAATACATTGGAAGTGCTCTCCACCAACGTTAGATCAAATGTCCGATTGAGAAATAATATGTGTCAGCCAATCATCTGCTGCACATGGCTGCTATGGCGATTTCTGCCATTCTAAAGCGGACGAGGGGAGGAGCAGGAGGAGCAGGAGGAGCAGGAGGGGCAGGAAGGCCACCTCGGAGTCAGAGGGGCAGATCAGGACAGAGCAGCCTGCATGCAGTCACCATTTAAAAACAGCTTGGCTTACTGAGCTGATGGTCTTTCCTCTGGAGTGGATGACTGACACACAGTCAAGCTGACACACACTGACGTGAAATTGAAAAATACCCGCCGTTTGTCAAACCTCATCAATCTTTAAATAACAAAAATAACTTTTTTCTTCTCAGTAAACAATTTTTTTTTCTTACATGCTGTGCAAATATTCTCTCCAAAACTCCAAGCTGGGGTTCAAACTGAGATCTGGAGCTTCTCGGCTCCTCCATGATGTTCTAGTCAGCAGCAGGAGCTAAAAAGTATTTCTTTTCTATTCTAAAACAGGTCTTGCCACATGATTGAGAGGTCCTTTTTCCAAATCTGATGGAATTGTGACCTTCAGTAAAAATGATTCACCACTCGTCTCGCATCCCTACACGTGTGTAAAAATCTGTCATGTTGACTCATATCTTCTTTTGGAGGCGATAAATCTTTAACATGAAAGCGAATGTTGACATATTTCTCCTGCAGCCTGCCTTTGTGTTTTTGCAGGGTTCAGGCCAAAGACAACCCTGAGTCAGTGCGCTTTCCCAGAGTGCTTCACATCAGTGACTGACCTCGCTGATATCTCGCCGTCTCTTCCACCGAAACACCTTTTCTATGGATTGCTTCAATTGAGTCCACAGCTAGATGAATGTACAGTAAACATACGAGACTCGGTCAATACGGAGCTGAAGTGAAAGCAAACTGTGCTTCGTAGTTTGTTTCGTTTTACTCTGAAGCTGCTGTTTTCGCGTGAAGCTCAGACGCTTCCATTTTGGTGGGAAACTCACACATCAGTGGCTTCAATCCGACAGAAGCGTGAAGATAAGGTGACGGCTTTCTGGCTCCGGAATGCCGCTAACGTGGGCAAATCTGCCCGTTGACACAACAATAAAAGGCCTCTACGCACTCCTCCTCGCTGATAGGCCAGATCTGATAGCGATTTGACGTCAGGCTCAGCATTCGTCGCAATAGCTCTTGAGCGGAGCCATCGTCGCCATCTGCTTGCTCTCTTCGTCACGCACGTTTCAAACGGGCTCTTATTTTGACGGATGTCAGAGAGTGGCATTTTCAAACCTGACTTTGACATTTTTGCTAGATCTCAGCCTCTGGCATTTTCAGTCTCGATACTTCAGGTGACATTTCTTCCCACTGTGTTTTTAATCCAGTTTGAGGAAAGAGAGAGAGAGAGAAAGAGATTTGAAAGGTGCCAAGTTGTTGAAGAGTTCTCCATTTCAGTGTCTCAAGAATGTGAGAGGTTGCCTGCCAAATACGATAAATCTGCGTGTCAGGACAGAGACGGAGGGTGAGCGGGTGCTACGTGAGCGCGTGTCTGTGTGTCGGGATGCGTGCGTGTTTGTCTGAGCTCGGTCTGCGTACATCGGTGACCTCCACTCTGTGTACATACGCGTCTTGTTTTTCTGGGAATGTGTTCCTGTTTGTCCTGATTCACATTCATTACGGTGCGTTGATAAGAGTCGGGCAGCCATCCTTGAATGCACACGTTCACTTGCATGGGAGTCTGACCAGCCAGCGAAACTGTGCAGTGTGTGTGTGTGTGTGTGTGTGTGTGTGTGTGTGTGTGTGTGTGTGTGTGTGTGTGTGTGTGTGTGTGTGTGTGTGTGCAGAACAGATACAAGAGTGTTCTCCGGTTTCATAAGTGAACTTTAGACCCACTAAATACACGCTGGAGGCAGGCCAACTTAGCCTATATTGTTTACCTGAGCTGTTATACAATGACTGGGGTGGCGGATCGTGTTTACTCGCTCTTCTGTGTCGCTCCGAAACCAGGAAAACGACATCTCAGAAAGACAATTCATATTGTGTACTCTGAGAGACTCCAAGTTTAAGAGTCACTTGAAGCATTGCTTGTTTGTTTGTTGTTGTTTTTTTTCTGAAAAAGAGCCCTGAACCTGCCAATCAGTTGTTTGCTGAAAAAAGATCCCTGGAATTTAAAGAATAGCTTTGACGTTTCAGTTGCCGCAGTAAAGAAATGCATTTCTGAGCTGCAGATTGTCAATAACAAGTCGTCATCTCACAACACATTCATTTACATCAGTTAATGTAACCAAACACCCTGAAGTGAAGGTTTTATCTTGACTGAGGTCTTTTTCAAAGCGGCTGGTCTTCTGATAGCAGAGAGCAGGATAGGCCGGAGTTCCTGTTCTCTCCCAAACAGTGTTTCAGGACATCTAAACAACGGCCTTTCAAGTCAAAACCTTTGAAACTGCTGGATATCTCAGTTCTCCCTGAATATTTTTAATCACACAGCAGGGTTAATGCAGATCCTCCTCCTCGTATGAGTCACTACCTGAAATACTGCGAATCTGGTTTTCCATTATAAACACTGCTGTCGGATCTCAGAATGAAGGGAGAGTTTGATATTTGAGGATGTTTAAAGATGTGCGTCAATCTGACTGATCAACATTTTCTGTAAAGCCTGCGATGTTCCTCCATTCAAAGAGTTGTGATGTCTGACGTAAAGAACGGTGGAGGACAGGCTTGTTTTTTTTTTTTTTTTTTTTTTTTTTTTTGTCTTAAAAGCCTATTTGTGCTTCAAAGGATACAAAGCTGCAAGCAGTTCGACTAACTGCTCTTCAGATGACTTTAACAGATGCAAGTCCCAACACAGCTGAGCAGCGCAGCATAGAGGAGGCGATTCATTAATCAGTGGCCATGCATAGGCATCTCCACCGTGCAGTCAGACTTATATAACCAGTCTGCGCCACGGCCGGTATACAATTGCATGGGTACCTTATAGTCTGTTGTGTAACAGAATGTAATTAGTCTCGGATGGTTCGGTCAGCAAAGAGCACAGATCCGGAGCAGATATGGAGGAAAAGCTTGAAGGGCTGTGTCAAATGAGGAAAAATAACATAGAAATATGCTGATATCTGCAGCAGTGGGGCATGTCTGATGATAAGAACATGTTTTTATGTTGGCTGATATTAAACAGAAGTTCATTCTTGCAACTTGGATAGAAAATATGTCAATTTTCTATAGGAATTCACTGTTCTTTAAAGTGTTTGAGACACATGCACATACTATTAATCACCAACATTGCACAAGCCGTGCGATTGTTGCATCATCAGTGCAATATTGATGATGTGCTCTAATATACCATCATTACATTATTCACCCATTTAATATGTTCAGTAATTTGAGAGATAAACATCTTATCGGATATTTCACGAACATGATTATGTCTTCAGAGACTGCAGTTTTTATTAGAGGATTATAAGAGAAATTGTACTCATGAACTATTCATATTTTGGGGCTGATGTGTGCTTAAAGGCTGGCATATAAAACTTGTCTTTCTGTTTCTTTTCTCCTCGTCTGCAACATATTTCCTTTCGAGACCGGGTGAGACGGGGGCCAGAACATCTGGCCCTGTCCTCGTCCGTCTCAGGCCGTCTCCCGTCGGTGGGGGACTCTCGCTCTCACCACGTAGACAGGCTGAGGAAATACTCTGTACGCCATGTCCTTGGAGGCCTCGGCTCTCCCGCCCGTGCTCTTCACACTGTACCTCTGTGGGACTGTAGAGACCTATCGCCCCGATGCGTCTTCCAGCTCCAAACCTGAATGGCTTTAATCTTTTGAAAGCGGGGAGATGTATGAGGCGCCTAAGATATTTGCACCACTTCACAATAGAGCTTTGGGTTCCATCGGGCTCCCCTTTGAGAGACAGTAAAGGCGGCATCTCAGTGAAAGGTTTGGGTAAATTTATAGGAGCATTTACATATGAACACAATGCGATGTGAAACTCTGTTTCTGCAGCTATCAATCAGAGTCCTCAATAGTAACTCCCTCACTCAAGATCCCTGAAGTGAGCGTTAAGAGATCTGCAGGGTACATTCGCTCCTAGTGGAAAAGCGGTCCTCATCCTGTCTCTGTTTATATTCCTGTTCCTGCTTGAAACACTTAGAACAGTATCAAGTATTCTGTTTGTGTGCCGATCCATGATACATTGTTCCACACATGCATGACCCAGTTTCTGCTGTAATTGAGATATCGTAATGTGCTGTAATGTCTCGAGTGCACGTCGCAGTCTGGTTTTATAAACAAAGTTCCTATATGCGTGTGATTCTTTTTTAATGTACAGCTCAGAGCGCTTTTCTTTGATCTGAGCCGTTCCTGCGGTCGTATTGAAGGAGATTTATATTCTTTGTTCAGCTTGTAGGAATCAGTAAAATGCAAGCTAATGAAAGTTCCTCGGGCTACTATGAATAAGTCAGTATCCCACAGCCCTGATCGCTGTCATCAGTGACCCGGAGGCCATAAAAATGTTTCGATTTCAAGTAATTTTCCAAGCTAATGAGGACTACATATCAGATTTACCTCATTATTTATTGCAAACACCAGCTGAAGGCATCTTTATATATGCACGTATCTTGTTCGCGAACATTGTTTTTGTTGAACATTCTGAGACCGCAGAAGTTGTTGACCGTCAGTGCCTCGTCCGAAATGATCCATGGGAACTTAGTCACCGCTCCGCCCGCCATCTCGCAGGTGACAAAGGATTAGCTTTAATGCTCAGTGGAAAAGCCTGCTGGAGTCTGTGGGAACGACTCATTGTTTGGACGACACCGACAGGGCGAGTAAGCAGGGTGCCGGCCGTCCGGTTAAATCCAGATCGCGCTGACGAGGCCGGACGCACGCAGGCGGAGCGGCGCGGCCAACCGCACGCACCGGCGTGCTCGCGAAGCAAGCGAAAAACACGAGCGAGCACACAAACACGCGACGGGAGGCCGCTCGTCGAGGGCCAAGATCCCTCCACGGCGGCGGCCCAGTTGTCGGTGACTTGGGTCACGCAGCTGCGCTCACAGCCTGATACTCGTGTGAAAAACGAGGCGACGGACAGATGAAAGTGAAAAACTGATTTCAAATAAAAAGCGATGACAATGGACCAGAGAGATGCTTTACAGAAGATGGAAATTGTGGCAAAAAGAAATGTGTTTTGAAGCATTATGTGATCATTTGGATATAAAGAGTGGGCTCAGAGATGAGAGGAAAATATTCAAGTCATGTTTCCACCACCGAATATCAAAAATTACTTGTTAGATAATCGTCACAGAGAAGCTGTTATTTATTTATACATTTTTATTTTCTTCATTGTGCACCCGTTTAAAAAACGTTTGCTCACTAATTGGGGACCAAAAAAAGAAAAAAAAAACCCTAAAATTAAGTACTGCCTGAAGACTCATTCATTTAGCAAACATTTTATGCAATTTTCATGCGAGTGCTACTCTGAGTATGATAAACACAAACTCCAGTCGCGTGTTGCTCCAACAGATTAGCGTCTCCAATAGGAGAGGATCCCACCGCCGCCTGGCGTCTCGCCCCGGTTCCTTCCGTGTTGCTCAGCGTGAGTCGGTTATCTTCGCCGCACGTCCCGGCGATGGATTTCAGAGCAGTATGTACCCATTAGTATAATGTCAGCATGCCGTCGTCGAAGTCAACTCAGATTAGACATAGATACTCATAACCACACCAACCCAGACAGCTGAGGTATACGGGACACTAAAGTAACCATAGTCGGATGAATATGCACAGATGGCGCTGAACTCTGTAACCTTTTGTTCCGGGACATGATCCAGCCACGCAAAGCGTCAGCCATCGCAACTCCGTGTATTTTGGATCCGGCTTTTGAGTGTCATTATTCAGGCCTTCCACTGACCAAACACACAACGCTTCATCGGCAGGAAATGGGTTTTTTTTTTTTCCAAATGGCATTTTTCTCAGGTGTCGCAAAGTATATTTCCACCTTGAAAATAATTAAAGCTGGAGGAAATCTGGAGTCTGACACATGCACCTTGAAATATTGAGCCGACCAAAAGCTGTTCTCGCAGTGTTTGATGTATAGTTTATAACTCAGAGTAAATCAACAGGCAGAGACACAGCGGATGCCAAAGTTCACTGCTATTTAACGCTGCACGGCTAATTGAGTCCACGACTTTTGACCTTTCATAGAGCCTCCGTGCAGCAATTAGCGAGATCACTTAATTGCATCCAAACAGCTGAGGGAGTCTCATCCCTCATCTGTCAGGGTGGACACTACCATGTGCACATCTTCCCACATGGCCATGCTTGTGCTGAGATACAGACGGGACTCCTACGGACCAGAATAAACAGTCGCTTTTAATGTATTTATTAATCTTTTATTTCAAGGAGATGTTGTTGTTGCAGCAGAAACATGGCCTGACAAAGGTTCCCTCAACGTTTCCTCGGGGTCTCCACCTCGCCTCGGTGTTTTCAGAGTAAATTTAGCACCAGCATCCTGCCCCCGTTACAGCGCAAGGTAAATCTTTGCATTATGGCCCAAAGCTGACCGACTCCTGCTGAACTGCAGGCTGGTGCCAGATGCTGTGAAGTCCCCGAGCTTGTTAACGGCGATGTACAGTGGGAAGCAGCAGCGCTGCTCGTCCTGCTGTTAGTTTCTACAGCAAATGAACTGTAGATGATTTCATATGACCTGAAGGTAGAGGTAGTTTTAAACGATTAGAGGAGGCTCCTATTGTTTTAACCTCTCGTCCATGAGGATAATGAACTAAAATTAACGTATTGTTCAAAGGAAATTCTCCATAAAGGGACTGATTGGATGAATCCGGCTGCATTTGAAGGAGTTTACATATCAACAATCACACACACCTCTTTGTAATTTGACTTTGTAAAAGCTGCCTTTGGAAAAAAGAAAAGAGAAGAAATAAGCCTATGTCTACTGCAACTAAGTTCGGATGTAACCCCATTATGCTCATATTTTGGTTCCTCTAACTGCTCAGTAAAAGTGCCAAACACAGCAACTCAGCCCTGGCATTTACATATCAGAGGTGGATTTTTAGTTTGTATTTTTTTGCAGGAGAGGATTCATACTTGTTCATACTCAGATTTCGAGCATCTCTGCTCTCATCAGCGCTTTTTTTTTCAAGTTGAGGAAGAGAGATTTATGTTGTTTACCTCATGATGCGTGTTGAAAGATTTTCTGATCGTCACACTTAAACGTTGTCCTGCTTGTTTGTGAGCGTCTGACAGTGTTTGTACAGACAAGTGTTTGTCTGGTCTGTGAACAGATCACAATCAGAAGACGTATAATTACATGGCACCGCATGCGTGGCAGAAAAGCAACAAACAAGAGACTCGGCATGGTTTAGGTCTCAGAAATGTGAACCTGCATAAGTTTTCATGTTCCCAGCAGGTTAAGCAGGTATAAAAATATATAATAGTTTATAATATAACAAATATTATGAGTCAGAATAGACAAATGATGAATGATTTGTTGAATTAGATATATTTAAGGAACATAAATTAATAAATCCAATTTAAAAATTAACATAATTGAAAATGTCTGCTACGAAAACTGATCAGCATGAATTTAAAACAGATATATAACCTAATATTACACTGAAACTAGAAATAATTGAGATGACAGTATAGTTTAATGTATTTTCTTCACCAATAAAAAGCCTCACAAAAGTCCAGAACAGAGGCAACAATCATGCAGCCTTTGGGCCAAATCCAGCAAACGGGAGACTCTCACAATGTGTTAAGACCCCAAAGAGGATTATTCTTCCAGAAAAAGTAACTGCTGTTGTAACTGTGTCCACTATTTAAGTGAAAATAGCCAACAGGCCACAACGCTGAGACCCAGAACTAAACGGCTCTCTGCAACAAGTGGCTTTGTTCTAAAACGAATGGAAACATTTAGACTTGAATTTTTATGATTATTTATCAGTTTGCATGCTCCCATTTCAAATGATTCCGGATCCTCCAGAAAAACAGAAAACATCTACCTGAGCCTGGATTAATGCTGTTTCATTAAAATCCTGACATGATGAGTGAAAACACTTTAGGCCATTTGAGGAACATGCTGTCCCACGAAAATCCCAGAGAACAATCATTCTGATCAATGATTGTCAGACACGGATCTAGTGAACCTGACGGGGATTTTGTTGACTTAAAGGGTGTGCCGTAAAACTCAGGTTAACTAATTATCCCAGCAGTACGCTGCTTTTTATCTAAATCTCAATTATCGATTGTATTTTCGTGTCCCCAGTACAGTTTATCTTTGTTGTAAATCTGTATACACAAACTGGTTCAGCTGTCCGTCATGTAAAACCACAGTTGTCTGTGCGTCACAATCTGAATACAATATCAAATGTCAGAAACTCTCCACTTGCCAGCAGACAAGATGAAAGCCAGACAGGAGACGTCAGACAAAACTGGAGTTGAAGGGTGTAATTAATCACGGCAGGAGCCGCTCAGTATCGTTGATTCACGCTCAGCGCCAGCTTGATGCCAAGAAAGGAAAAACCAAAGTTTTTTAAAAAACTACAACAGCTGATAATTGAATTTTTCTCAAGGTGCAGCAGTTTTATAAAGCATTCGCTCTTGTTTAGGTGCGTCAAACACCACGAGGAGTTTGTCGCTGTGCTACTTTCACACCGTGAAGCAACGTTTGAGTTATGACTTTTATGAGCCTTATTACCAGTGATTAACTGGCCGAGTGGCTGAGCGGAACAGTCATCACACCGACCTTGAAAGCTACGCTAGAAAGAGATGTTTTCCTTTGTGAGGCAGAAACAAACAGGTGAGAATGGTGGCGCCGCTCCAGGAAGCCGTCATTCTGAGCAGTGTCAGGCCGGGCATGGCACTCACAGTTGTCCCTCCACGTCCAGACGGATTGTTGGGATTTCAATTGTCCCTTTGTGCTCTGAGAACACGGTCGTCGAGAGCAAACAACGGCAGAACAGTGAGCGGCGGACAGTACAAGGGTCGGCGCTTTTCGGGCACAGCCCTCCTTCATTCGTGAGCCGACATGGGTCAGTCTCATTCGTGTCCGGCGCGAGCGGCCCGGCTCGGGGCCGTGCCGCCGTCCCCCAGGACGGTGTGCGCCCTCCGCCTGGCCGAACCCTCCCAGAGACTCTGCTGTCACCACCAGCACTTCATCTATCCCGAGAGGGCTGTGAGCTACTCGCCACCTTACTCACCGAGTCTGTTCAAGAGGCCAGATCGGCGGTAAGTGGGGATCAGCGCGGAACTTGGCTTGCGAGTGAGAGAACATCCCACATGATGAAGATACGGGGCTGTTGACATCAATAAACACCGCTGAGGGGATAGCTGGCTGCGGGAGAAGCGGTGGTTTAGTTTCCACTCCGTTCTGTGTAGGGTTTGCATGGTTTCCCTGTGCTTGTGTGCTATTTTATACATATAAAGCATTAAATGAGGTTGTATGCTGTTGTAGCACGTGTTAATTTCCCTGCTGTAATCATGAGCCTGAAACTGCTTTTTGAATATTTGTATTCCTTAAGTCAGAAAACCAATATCGCATGTTTGTTCTGTTATACTTGCAGAATTGAAAGGAGGCAAAAAAAGTGACATCTTCAGCAGCCCTCAGATGACAATGTCAGTCTTGTCATAATCCGCTGCATGCACTGCATATTTAACGGAGGAGATCGCATAAAGAAACATTATATGCAATCTAGGGACAGAAATTGACAGCCTGGTAAATTCATTCGAACATCTCTTGAGAAAGGCCAAGGCCATCCACCTCGTTGCTATTCATAGACGAGGAATACTGGAGGTGATGTGATAATAATGACTACCTCTGGGTGTCCTGGTGTATGCAGAGGGCTCAGTATTCATAGGATGTAGCCATTCGTGTTGCCCACGCGGACAGCCTCCTCTCAGATCGCCTCTGGCTGCAGCCCATGACAGGCATACGGATTTGCAGGCCGCACTCATAAGCCATGCATTTCTAATTGCCCGAGCGCAGCTGGAAGAGGAAAACACACCACTTTGGACTTAAAACAAGTCGATGAATTTGATTTTTTTTCATTGGATAAATTTGGTGTGTCAACCCCAAAATCACGCCCATGACAGAAGTTTGGTGTTTGGCGGCGTTTCCACGGTTCATTCTTCCACAGCCAATGGCGCAGATGAATCACAGCATTATATAACGTGGTTGGCCGTTGCACAAGGGACATCAGATGGAAACTGCGGCCCCATCGCCGAGCTTCGGAGTGACTCACTGGGTTTGGCAAATGGCAAACATGGTCAGGCATTAAAACATTCCACAGAACGAAGGATTCAATTTTTGGAGACGGAAGAAATCTGTGAAATTTATATTTAATAGGGAAACGTATACGATTGTGTGTAAAAGTCTTTCACCGTCAATTTGTATCAAAGCAATTTTGAATCTGTGAATGAAGCGGGAAATGCGGAAACGATCGTATACAAAGCCGCCGCTTTACTGCGTGAGGCTCATTGAGTATGCTTTACTGAAACAGAGCATGGAGGCACCCCGCTGTCTGGACCTCCTCTGTGCTCCTCAGCCCAACCAAAGGCAATTGCTGTGACTCTCGCCTCTAAAATGGGACTATCACAGCAGGACAAGGTAATTCACCTGCCTCTCATAGCTGGAACAGAGCTTGATATTAAACCTGGCAGTTGCACTGTCACAGCACAAAATCTGAGCCGACAGGCACTATGGGCCCTAATACCCCGTCAATGTGCTCTCTGCTTAGCCGTATTAGGCCAAGCAAAAGTCAGCCCGTCCACTCTAATTGTTTGGTTACATAACAGAACCCCCCCCCCCACTTTATCGGGGAATCCAGTTTATAACACAGCGATCTGAACGCTGACGGACATTTGTTGATTTGAATGCAACTCCAATATCCCAATGCAACCCAAGCTTACAGGAAGTTCACCTGCACTGATGCTTAGAGTTTATAAACCTTTAGATTTTTTACATTCAAACAATATATTTGTTTGCATGTTTTATATTATTAATCAAATCAAACGTATCTTTTCAAAGGCATCACTGTAATTGTGGAATTATGTAATACGATATAATCAGATGTAAGACCAAGCTCTGCAACAAATTTTCATAAATGTTATTGAGTCGTTGATATCAGTTATCAGGAACAGAATGTGAAACATGATGTGATCGTACAGGAGTCGTGCATGGGCAATCACACTAAAGTCAATAAACCTGCACACATGCTACAAAAAAAAAAAAAAACATTCTGTTGCTCAGTGGAAAATTCTGGTTGGGGAGCAATTGCTGCAAGTGTGCTTTCTGTTTATCTTCTGCAGTTGGCTTTTACCACCAATTGTTTATTGCACTTTGCGGGAGAGTCGGTACGATTGCGTCACAAGTAGGAATGTGCAAGTCCAAAAGACTACCTGGAGTGCAGGGGGTCATACTCCAGCTGAACAGTGCCTCTTTCCTGGAGCTATTCTGAGGCAATCGTGATAGTTTATTTGGGTAGTGGAGAGCTAGGCTACAGATTTACTTCACATTAAAACAGGCTGTGTTTTAAAGTCCACAAACGGCACAGAGCACAAAGCAATTAAAACTATATGAGTGGCATATAGGAAATAATAATGGAATGAGTTATGTGATAAGATGTATTCGTGAACAATCGTGTGCAAACTCGGGAAAACAACCTGGAGTTCCCAGGAGGAGTGTGTGGAAAATTCCCACCCAAACAAAGGATCCATGTTGTTCATGGGGACCCTGTAGTGGCTAATTGTACCTTTTCACCACTAGAGACCACTAGAGTTCACATGTCTACTGAAGGGAAATTTACCAGGATGGAAGATGGAAAAACACCTTTTCTGTGCACATGTTCATGTGTACTGTGGTGCGGGACACTTTGTCACATATACCGCGATAAACAGCTTTACCTACGATTACAGAATGCGGTTGTTGTCTGTTATCAGTGCAAGCAAACAAGAACACGTGCAGACCACTTTACAGGTTTGTGTTTGACTCATCTGATACAGGAATGAATTAAGTATGAGATCAAACCGCATCAAAGAATTCACACTCTGAAGACAATGGCAAACACCTACACCACCCCAATGCATGATTCAGATAAAAATCAGATCATTTGTGGAGCCTGACCTACACGAGTGTTTATGAATGACAAAATGCAATTTCTGCATCCAGTTTTGTAAGACGTGTTTCGCTGTTTTCTAGTGTTTGTCACAGTTTCTCTAGATTTCGGTTTGTGGGTTAACTGCAGAATAAAGCAGAAGAGGAGTTCACAAACAGGGCAGAGGCAGTGATGCATTCAGGATCATTCCTTAACTCGTTAGTTTGAGTTTCACTGTTGTTGATGGCATGTATTGTTTTCTACTTTACTTTGTTTGAATGAGGAGGTGCATTATATTTATCAGTAACAGAAATATAGTTGTTGGTGAATACAGAAAAAAAGTATCTTTATTAAAAGTGGGAATTGGCCAACCAAAATGAAAATGACAAATACCAGAGAAAAAACAAAAACAAAAAAGAAAAACGGCCAGAACCTCCACCGCTTATATTGATCAATTGGAGAGTCGTACCATCATGTTTAATGGCACATGTGCACCACAGAAAGCCACAAGTAAATGTAATCTGCATTTTGTGTTTGCATATCTTGACATGAATACAATCATACTTAAAAAAGGTGATTGATTTGGCACAATTGCTTTGACTTAAGCCATAAAAATAAAGGTAATGAGCTTAAACGTGGTCAGTAGGAATTCATGCCAAAATAAGGCGTAACAAAATAAACTGAAACGTGCTTTTTTTTCATCTTAATTTGTACAGTGCAGAATTGGAATACAAATACATAAAATATAGTAATATAAATCTAAAGGTATCAGTAGATTTTTGAGAAGTTATAGTAATCTGACGCACCTCACTCTTTTTCCGGGTCTATGTTTATTTTGTCAACAGAAGCGGGTTTTTTTTTCAATCAGTAGCCTGCACAATACCACTCTAGTTTGTCCCATGACACTGAAGGCACCATCCGAAACCTGAAGTCCCCGCCCCCTCTGCGCATTTGCATAATATATGCGCGCGTCATGTGACGTCATTCGAGAACGATTGAAATAGGCGGCAGTGGCAGAAATAGCATCAGACAGTCGCTCGTTACTAACGGCGAAGCTCACACACACACTCTGACACAGCACTAGGAATTAGTGCATCGCTGCTAAAAGACCAAACCAACCCGGATCTACATACTCGGTGATCAACCACGTCGCAACGGTGGCGAGAAGCATAATCCAAACGAGTCTGGTACTCAACATGAGCACGGAGATGTTCGCTAAAACGCCAATGGAGGTTGCCGTCTACCAGTTGCATAACTTCTCGATCTCTTTCTTCTCCTCGCTACTCGGAGGAGACGTCGTATCCGTCAAACTTGACAACAGGTAACCTTGCGATACAGTCAACAATAGTATTTTTTTCCGCTTGTTTAATGTTTTCAGCTTTGAATGCTCGGGTTTTTATTGTTGTTCGGGCCTTTCGATTGAAAATGCATACACTTTATCTTGATGTAGTGATGCGTTCAAGTGCTTT
Source organism: Salarias fasciatus (assembly GCF_902148845.1). Lineage (NCBI taxonomy): Eukaryota > Metazoa > Chordata > Actinopteri > Blenniiformes > Blenniidae > Salarias > Salarias fasciatus. Next base: position 15,793,860 of record NC_043746.1, on the reverse strand, counting down.
TCTGGCCTGCTGGTCTTTTCTGCACTGTTCTGTTTTTGTACTTTGACGGCTGTTTATTGACGCCTTGTACACTCAGCTCTGTTTACTTAAGAAAAAGAAAAAGAAAACCCACATCATTTACACTGCGCAAACACACCAGATAACAAAAGAGTGAAGAGTTTTCCTTTCTGTTTCTGCAGCTCCAAAGTGTTTCTCTCGCTGATCATTCAGAAAGTGTGTGACGAGTTCAGAGTTGTTATTGCAGTGCACTTTTGATTTATGGGTTCTTCTTCTCCTCCTCTGCAGTGCCTCTGGTGCTAGCGTGGTGGCCATTGACAACAAGATTGAACAGGCAATGGTAAGCTGACATAACAAACACACCACAGCTTCCTGCTGCAGACTGCAATTCAAGAACACAATGTTCATATCTCATCTGTTCAGTTTACTTCAGTTTGTATGCAGACGTGTGTGGCACTGGGGTTTGAACCCCAGTTTCAGCCAGAAAACTAAACAAGTATATGATACAGGTCACAGTAACTCGCTGTAACACTGCTGTAGCCAAATAAATGCTTATTATATATAAATACACTCAAAAAAATTAACTTCACTGCTAGGATTACCTAAACAGAAACCAAATGTTCACAAATAATAAGGAACAAGCAGACGACATGTGAAACACTGGTGTCTCATGAAGTGAGAATAGAAGCTTGCTTATTATTGCAGAAGTAGTTTGTTTATGTTTCTGCCCTTATTTAACAGCATGTAGTAGTTCAGCTGGTTGCCTCCATTATAACTTCCTCCTTTGTAACCTGCACATAACCTGTTCAGTTAGTGCGCTGGGAAGTTTTTATGTCAAGTGCATGGAAGATTTCCACAGTTCTGATAAACAGACTCATTTATAAGAAACAGAAAGGTTACAAACAGGCTACGTTTGTGACATGTGAGCATGTTCTCATTTCACAAGAGATCTAGATAAATACTTCTGCAATTACACAACAGACAATAAAATAAAAACTTGGCTGGTGAGCAGCGGGCCAGGTGAGCCCTGCACGTCCAAACATTGCCCTCATGGTTTTATGTCTCCCTCTGTGCCGTAACAGGACCTTGTGAAGAACCACCTGATGTACGCGGTGCGCGAGGAGGTGGAGATCCTCAAAGAGCAGATCAAAGAGCTGGCGGAGAAGAACAACCAGCTGGAGAGGGAGAACTACCTGCTGAAGAACCTGGCCAGTCCAGAGCAACTGGAGAAGTTCCAGTCTCGCATCCCCACAGATGTGCTGCTACCTCTGGACAATCAAGGCCACCAGATGACCCCGGACCAGCACCAACAGCAGCAGACCTGCACCGCTGGCTCTGCTGTATAAGTGGCTCTGCCTTGGGGCGGGCAGAGCCACTATCTCTCTCCAGTAATGGACCTCCGATTAAACGTAAGCGTTACTAAATCGCCGCCGCTGAGAACCCTTCGAAACAACGAAGGCGACGCCTCAGGGCTGAAAACGACCGATGGGACACAAATGAACTGTTGACACTGAAAAGCACAAAACAGAACTCCGACCGGCGCCGCGTCAGGCCCCGTCCTCTGATGCCGTCCAACTCTTTGTCCTAGTCCGTGTCTGTAGACTTAAAGTGTTCCGATTTAGAGAGAAGGCCGACTAGACACAGACGAGCGCTCGCTTTCAGACAGCGGGGGGGCTTTCCCTGCCTAGCCGAACCCTTCAAGCAAACGCCCTTCGCTCTAGAGAGAGGGGGTGAGGAGGTGTTGATTGGGCTGGCCCTGCAGGTGCTGACTTGGAAAGCGGGGGGGAGTTTGCTCCTCCCCCACCGCCCGACCCAGAGGAGACCCATCCGAGACGGTCCTCCAAGTCTCGACGAGAACAGCCCCTCCATGCGGATTTGTCCCATCGCAAAATACAAGCTTCACGGACTTCCAGCTGCACGTTTCAGCCACGTCACAAGGACCTTCTTGTACCTACAGTGTATTGCTCTTGTACATTAAAAGCATAACAAGAATAATCAAACCGGATGAGCAGAGGTGGAGGTTAATACAGTAATGGAGCTGGTGAACCGCTGCAGTAGACTGATCAGTATACTGTAATGATTCATAAACATGTAATCTTGTATTGCTCTGCAGTTGGGGCTTGCTGCTTTTTTGGGGGAAAAATTAATTGTGCTATATCTTCTGTTTTTGTTAGTGATTCTAAACAAAAATCAGTTGTTTTGTAAAGAAAATAAGAGCACTGTACAGCGTTTGTTATGTAACGGGGCGTATCTGCCCCTCGCCGTTTGCCTCCGACTCTTCACAGGACAGCAGATGTCCTGAGGTTAGCCTAATGGAGACGCTTAGTGAGCAGACGCTTGCATTTCCTGCTGCAGATGCACTCCTGGGTTCGGCATCATCATCCAGCCTCTGGTCCGTTTTTTTTTTTTCATTTTTTTTGTTCGCTCAGACGCCAACTTGAAAACAATGGCATGACAACAGTGCCTGTAAGAAACCGAGGAACGCGTTTTCCACACTGAGCTCAGATGTTGCTGTTGTTTTCCAGCTACCAAAGACTTTGCCTTTTTTTTTTTTCCTTTTTCTTTTTTTTTTCCTTTTTCTCACAACAGAGGCTGAGAATATCAGGACCATGTGTAAAAGCTTCACAGGGAGAAGTGTTTGTAGGTAGCGCTAAAGTTTCTATGTTTTGTAAAGATAATGGTATTGTTGCTGTAAAGTATCCTGAAAACAGTTGTTCACTATGGTGTTTGGATACAACTGCACATTTGCAATAAACCTTATGTTTACATAATACACCATGTCGGCATTTGGTCTTTTCTTCATGAGTCACTTAGGGCTGGTGCACATGAGAACCATGTTACTCTCAGCAGCTGGTTCCAGAAAATTTCAAATACACGACCGAATTTGACATTAAAAGCTGAAACCTTGTGTTTTCCTGTTAGTTTTCATTAAATTGCAGCCTCTATTAGGAGGTCTAGACAGAATCGGTTTATTGCATTGGAAATAAAGGGAGTCATTCATTTGAAATTTGGATTATAAAGTGTTTAACAGCAATACCTGGCATGAAAAAGTTCTGAAGATCCCCATCATTTGGATTTTCATTCAAACCTTTAGTTTGTTCTCATCACGAGCTTCATATTCCTGGAAGTTTGAGCCACTTCCTAAAAGTGTCTGTGGGTATTCTGCGGGGGCCATGTTTGTGTTTACAGGGTCAATCTGATGAGCTCTGTGTGATTTGATCGAGCTCGAAGTCTCCCTCAAAATACTGACTGCATCCACAATTTGTTTTTTTTTTTTTTCCCCCAAAGTCAAAAACAGCACAACCGCTAATGATAGCGAGTAATGGGAGCAAGATTTCCTGTGTGCTGGATCTGGCGGGGAGTAAAAAACAGTTTGTCCTCGTAGCTCTTTCCTCCAGACGGGTTGGCAGCCAGTCGGCGCAGCCTGTGTGTAACTGGATATGTGTGTGTGGCTTCCCTGGCGCGCAGGCCAGGCTCACATCCATCTACTGTTGAGAACAAGGAAGCTCAGCTCAGAACCACGATCACAGATCAAATGGCACCCTGGTCAACACGATACCGACCCCGACGCTTCTTCTCACACTCGAAAACCCGCTTTCTGTCGGTGTTCTGCGTCAAAACGCCGATTCTGCGTGACGCTGACGGCTCAGAAATGCACTCTGCTTTTAATTACTGGAAAGTTACTGACTGAAGAGGACAGAGACACGTGTCTATTGATCTTTAGTGATAGATAGCTGCAGTCAGGTTTTGTTGTTTCAATCCTAATCCTTGTATACTTTGATGAAAAGAGACTGCAGGGTTCAATAAGAGTGAAACGTCTGTTTATTCGGTCGTGTTACTGACTGTTGCACACAAAGGAAAACTAGAAGCTGACACGGAAAAACCTCAACAAAACCGAAGCTGTGAATTCACCCATTTACATTCACTCTGAATAACCAGTCAGAATTATACAGGGAATATGATCTGATTCCTACAGACGATCAATCCCATAATCCTGTGCGCTGTGGTGTTGGCCATTTGTGACGTGCACGCATGATCCCACATGCAGCTTTATCTGAAAGTCTGCCCGGTGAGGATGAAAACGGCAACACACTCGGCCGAGGGCAGATGATAACATGTTTGGGAGCATCTTATCTGCAGCGGCGAGGATTGCTCCGATCCACCAATCCCAGACTCATTTCGTTGTAATAGTGCCCGTCTAATCGGTTAGAAATATTTATATAGCACAATTAATCAGATTGATTAGGGTCAAATTCACTCCCATCGTCGACACTGTATGGAGGAAGCAACGTTATGTTATAAAAGGGTTTTAACCCAGACAGCTCGACTCCGAATGATTCATCTCGGCTCGGTAAAAATCAACTGGCTGACATCTGAGCTATGCTCTCATTCGTTAATGACTGAGCGCTCACATCCATGACCGACCTCCTCCAGATATTTTCTCAATCGATGCAGGAACACAGAAAGTCTGTGTCAGAGCGCCAGCGGTCCCACATCACTTCCTGAACAGGAGTTAAATATTAAAGAGCCTTCGGTGTGGGATTCGTTCTCAGACTCCCTGAAACCGCGCGGCTAAAACAAGCGCCTGTGTTGGATTACGCGTGTTATGCAATCCAAAGCAATGCTGGAAAAAAGAGGAAGATCAGTTTCAGATGGAAATTCGGGGGTGTTGCGCCGGGATCGGGGGGACTGTGGCTCGGTTCGCATGCAGGGGAGCAATCTGGTCCGGCTGATTTTCAAACTTACGAGTCTGGTTAATGTCAGCGTGCCAACGTTAGAGCTGGAGCTGAAAGAAACAAATGTCAGATTCTGGGATTATATGATGGTGGTATGCAGGAGCATGCACTGCCTGTTTCCATTTATATGAACCAGAAGTTCCTCCGCTTCATCCAAAAGGGGAAAAAGATTCAAATGAGTTGCAAACTGCAGATGACAGATTGTTATGTAAGATGAGGCAAAGAGCCACTAAAGGTCTCTCGCAGAGCAAAACTGTTTACAAGCACCGAGGGCAAATTTCAGAATATTTGAAAACATGACTTCACTGACCTCTCAATCATTTTATTGCAATGACACAGTGGTGTAACCTTATTAAGAAGTGGGAGGTGCCGCTGACCGCTCGGTTCCAAACGGAGGCCACTCATGGAAAAAGAGAGCACATGTTCATTCAGGGGTTTATTGGTGACTGAAGGGTTGTAGTGAAGATTTGTAATGTTGTAGAAACACACACACGTGTGTGTGTGTGTGCAGTTTACCGTCGTCTGACAGTGAGTCACTACGTGCTTCTCTCGTTGTTCAGAGTCCTTCATTCTGCCCAAAGCGCCAACCTCCTCAGTACAAAGTCCAGACCGCCAGAGAGGGACGGTATTTCACCTCAGACAGGCGGGACGCCAGGTGGGTTAGTTAGTTGGTTACACCTTGAATAGTGCGAACTTTGACCCTGCGTGTGTGACGTTCGTCCTCTCACACCCGGTGTTGTGTTTATCAACTTGTGACACGACGGGCAAAGTGAAATATCCACAAAGGTGTCATCATTAGAAATGAAGAGAGGGTCCTTTTGATAGAAATGCTAGAAATATGTATACATATATATATATATATATATATATATATATATATATATATATATATATATATATATATATATATATATATATATATATATATATAATCACTAAAATTGAAGCAGTTAAGCTTGATATTTCGCGATTTAAATTGATACAACTAAACATGAGATTATTGCGGCTGGGGTTAAATAATAGAACCCACTGACCATGTAAATGTGGTCTTTTGAAAAAAAATGTTTTAACCGGATGTTGTAATTATGTAACCGTGGATCTTCCATTGTTTAGCCTTTGTGCTGTGAAGTTCAAACTTCAATGACATCCTGCTCGTCACGCCGCTGCTAACAGAAGGATTTGCGCTATAGTGGCATTTTATCCTTCCGGTCTATAATCTTTCCGATATAGACACAAACCTTTTATACTATTATGGGACAGGAGCTCAGGGTGCTATCATCGCGTTGAAAAATAATGCAGAGAGTTGTCATCACAGTGCAGAGGGTTGACACTGGCCCAGAAAAAACAGCTGAAACCGAGATGAGTGGAGATGAAAGGCTGAAAAGTGCCACATTCTGTATGACAAACTAGAAACTTGTGTAGATCTTTGACATCCGTCTTTGACAGTGAAGCTTCCAGCATATACCTGCAGGAATGCTTTTAAAAACAGAGATTATGTTTGCAGAGAGAATGCACAAATCAGATGCTCTGACAGGAAGGGAGATGATAAAATTATTAGAAAAACTAATGTAGCACTACTCTTACTCTTGTACTATATAGTACTTTCAAAGAAATTGCAAGTCACTAAATGTTGTCATTTTTTGCTGTAATTTTCAGTCATTCCTAAAAACCTTGTTACATTTTAGTTTCTGATAGCTGGTTTAACATTAAAAACAACAACATGCATTGCAGCAAACACTATGGGCCTTTTTACCGATCGCATGCGGGCCTGTTTGTTTCCAGCCACGTTTATGTCAACTGTTCCAGCTGATCAAAGTCACTCCAGGAATGTGGCCGGGGCAGGACAACTTATTCAGAGAGACAAAAGGTCAGAAGTCATCGAATCACGGTGATCCTGCCGTTCATGGCACCGCCGCACAGCGGGAGCCTGAACTTCGCTTAAAGCCCCCGCTAACCCTCCGCTGCAGCACATGACACATGCAGCGCAGTGCTCATGAGGGATGGTTGCGTAACAGCAACAATATAGGAAACGGGCAGGGGTAAATTTCTGACTGACCGCAAGATGCAAGATGGTGTTTGTGCAAAAAATATTACTTTCAATAATCCTGGAAAGTCTGTGTTTTCCTGGTGTGCATGAGGCGGTGGGTGGGGTTGTGTTTACGCACAGTTTATCAAAGGTTCAGTAAATACAAATTAAGTTCACTGAAGTGCACAGCAGGAAAAAAAAATACTGTGGAATGCAGCTGTAATTATGAAAAAGCCCGGCTTTCATCTATATTTAGGTTCCCTGTGCAGCGGTGACACAAGCTGGAAGAATATATGCAAACATGAGGATGAATGTGGTTTTTGGGGCAGGAGGGAGGAATTAACAACTTCACTTTAACTTAACAGCGAGAGGGAATACCAAAGAAATTATTGAATGCCTGCAAATGTTTAAAGCCAGTTAGAAACTATTTCCAGTGCTGAGTTTATGAAACAGGTTGCAGGATCTTACTTTCTGCAACAAGCATTTTCGGCAGAATTATGTAACCCTGCGTCTCCCGCCTTGTGCCACATACAGTATATGCGACTGTTCCTTTTGTGTGGTAAAAATCCTTCATCCTCTGTTCTAGTTCGGGCTCGTGTAAAGGAAGCGGTCACTGGGTAACAGGAAGTGCAGAACAGATGGAAGAAAACTCCAGACAACCTTGAAAACGACACGGGAAACTGAAAAGGTGTTAAAAGCATTAGAGCGGTCAAGATATTAGTGTTGGGTTTATTTTAAGTCACGTCATTTAAAATAATTATTTTCACATTTGGAAAGAAGCTTACACCATAACGCTGGAGAAACGTGGAATTTTTAAAATACTTTTAATACAATGCACAGGCTTTAATGGGATGGTCAGATCTGGCTTGTCACACACACACACACACACACACACACACACACACACACACACACACACACACACACACAGCAGAGCAGTGGAAAAGGGTCAAGATCATTACTGTTCTTGTCATTAGCAAAGGTTAACTGGTCAATTTCCAGAACAGCATGATACAAACATCCGCTGTAAAAAGATGTAGTTAGAAGCTAACATCGTCTTCCTTAAGACAGAACTGAAGAGAAAAAGACAAACTTCATTTTAAGGGACAAACTTGCATGGTGGGAACAAATATCTGAACACAAATGATCTGTTACTTTAACAATATCCATCCATCCATCTTCTGTTCGGATCGATGTAGGGAAGCAGGAGCTCTAATCAATCCCAGGGTCACACACTCACATTTATTCCCACGTGTGAGTGGATCAATTAACAGAGATCTCACAAAGCAAAGCTTGAAATTATTGACAGAAGGTGTTGTGTTACATAATATGGAAAATAAACTTTTCCTTTGCTTTTATGATTGTTTTGAAAAGCACCAGTATTCAGACCTTTAGTAACTTTTGGAGACACTTGAGTGAACAGCGATAGGAACACCACAGCAGATGTTTTGAGTACAAAAAAGTGAAAGAAGACAAATAATTGTCATCAATATTATACATGTTTTTGTAAAACTGGATGAAAACAATGTAACTTTTAAGCATAAAATGCTATAGTATCAACAGTATGTACCAGCTCATTGAACCATGCAACTTTTACTCATATTTCTGATGCATGGGGGATGAGACGCTCTCAAAGAATGCAGATCAGGTGCATTTCTATGCTTCTTTGTTTACATTTTTGCTTTTTTTTTTTTCCCAGCCGTGATTGGACGAGCAGCCTCCTGGCTGAATCAACCGCAGGGTGCTGATTGCGAGCCGGTTCGGTGAGCTGCTCTCCCTGACGTGGAGCCGTCAGCGCCGGTGACCTTTTGACATACTGGCTTGTCAAAGCAAGAAAAGCCCAGGTGTGACTGACACGGCTAATGATGCCTTCATTTCATTACCTGTCAGTGAAGCACAGCGGAGAGCTGCAAACCGGCTCACGCAAACTGTAATCAAATCTGCTCTGGTGTTGTTCTTCCTGCTGTTACGTATCAGATATCAGCGACGCTGGAGCCTCTCTGACACATTCATGTACCCTAAAAGCAAGCCAACAACTGTAAATCAGACTTCTGTGCTGTTAGCGGTGAGGCTAAAAGGTGGGATCTCCACTGTGAAAAACTTTGTAAAGAAAGACAATAAGCCACGAGACACGTCGCTGCAGGAGAGTTATTGCCAGCCTTTATCGCCGTCACATATTTTCTTTGCTGGCCGGACTTCAATAAAACACCTTCGGAGCGACTCCTCGGTCTGATGGATTCTTCTGATGTGTAACAAGAAGAAAAGCCCCAGGGAGATGTGTGTCACCACAGCTTTTATTCTCACTGTATCACTGTGTTTTTCAGAAGCGCACAGTAACAATGTCTTTCCATCTCATCACTGGGCTGAAATACAGTTTTTAGTTGTCTGTGTTTTACTTGAATATTCATATTCCTGACATCTATATGTACTTTTTTCACTCTTGTTCAAACTTCTGTTGCAGTTTATAGATGACATCAATAATGGTTGAAAGCCAAAACTTCTTGTGTTTGTCTTTTTAAACTATAAAGTCGAACCACTTAATTATCTCTTTTATTACTAAAATTGTGTTTCTTACTCTAAACTATGATACAAGTTGATGCAAGAGGACCATGAGGACAAACATGATGGTTTTACAGTGAGAATAATAATATTTTTCACCACTGAAAAAAGAGTCAAGATGCTTTACAAACTTTGTCTAGACCAGAAAAAGACAATTTTAATCACCTCATCTCGATCAAAACGTCCGCACTACTGAGATGGGAAATTGTGAACAAAAAAGAAGGCATAAAAGCCACTGATTTCCCAAAAAATAACCACACTGTATGTGTTTATTTTAGATTTATTAAAGCATAAACATACATGCATTTCACAGCTTCTCTTCAAAATGAATCAAATGCAATGATGACTGAAGTCTTTTTTCACATATATCTTTATTTATTGAAAGAAAGTGAGTAGTTCTGTGAACTCTGGTCTTTTTAAGATGCCTCAGCTTCTTAATTAAATCCTACGGTTGAATGAAAACATCACTCATCTTTTTTGTCATATTTTTAAAATACACTTCACAGCTTTGACAAAGCATGCCCTGTCACTGCTTAGATTAGAACAAAGTGATAGCGTGAGATGGATAGAAAGTCACCCTGAAGGCAGAAAGTTCATTATTGAAACTGTTACAGAGGACAAAAAAAAAACATGTCTCGCCACTTTCCGCTCTTCCCTCAGACGTGTCTGACAAGCTGAAATCCCTAAAACAGAACAGGAGTCGACTTGTCAGCCTTACATAACGCTGCCGGTCACACCTCCTCACCAACAGGATCGTACACAATGATCTAAATAATGTTCAGGCAGGTGTGACCCAATGACACCTGAGGAATCCATCAATAACATCCTCCTGACACACTTTAAATCATGTAATATAATGTCTTAACGAATGTCCTCAAAAGTCCAAAACATATCCATTTAGGTGAATAATTGTACGGCGTTAATGCACAGAGACCACACCTGAGCTGCTCTGCATCCGCGCTGGGAATCTGCCTCCTTCAGGATGGCGAACAGCGTGTTCTCTGATGGTTTACGGCCTTCCTGCAGTTTTCCGGGGTTGTGAACTTTATGGGGACTGCTTTACGGCCGTTTAACCTGCATCCCCAGCTGTGTGGAGCTGCTGAGGATTGTTTGTGGGCCGCATCTTTATGTTCACGAATTGGCAGCTGCAGAGAGTTATTATGTTTTTCATGGAATTACAAGTCATGGTCTCCTCTCGGCTCATCTCAGATACATTCCAGCACCTATTGCTACAGTTTCTTCATTTTGAGGAGCAAGCCTTGTGTTCATCCTCTGATTGAATTATTTCTCCCTCTTCAAAGCACATTAAAAACAAGACAATCACTCTGTAATTGTTTATTTCCAATGAAAATAATTAGAATAGACTGTGATTTAAACCACTGTAATTAAATGCAATTACATCCATTCTAGCAGAGTACATTTAATCTGTCTCACATAACAAAGCTCAATAATATAAGTTCACATTTGTATTTTACAAGTCAGTTGGCGTTTTATTATTTTTTTTTTTTTTTAATGCACGGAGACCAAAGAGAATAAAGAAATAGCTGCTGTTCAAATCAAGTCAAATTTATTTGGAGCACATTTAACAACAGTAAAGTATAATATTTCAATAAAAAAAAACCCCACACAGCTAACATAAAAAACACACTGAGTTAAAATTACAACTGAGTATAGATGTGATTTAAAAGCAGGCAGTGTGAGGGCCGGCCTGACGTGCGGAGGCCGTCCACTCCATCACCTTATGCTAACACAATCTCCAGCTCTGCTTGTTAATCAGTAATGGAAGCAGCGACTGTCTGTGTCCCCCCTCAGGTCGACTGACACGCAGGAGCTGCACCGTCGTGCCTTTGAGCCTCTTTGTGACACCCACAGCTGTGACATAAGCTGCGTGATACTTTTCATCCACGACTCAGATATTTAACATTCAGTCCCAGAAGCGAACTGCAGCTTGTAACCGAAATAACACGAGACACGTGATCAGGACGAAATCAGACAAACTATGGGCAAAGAGAGACAGATATGGTGTTCGGTCAATTATTTCTTTGTTGTAACAACACTTTGAGACTATTGGAAAAACTGTGATGTATTTTTTATGGAGCATGCATTTGTGGGATGAGCAGAAGAGCGTGTGGGTCTCTGTCCACCTCCCCCCCGAGCCGGGCTGATCAGAGACCACCTGCGGAGAGGTTTAACCGCCGTGCCTGCAGTCCTGACCTCCACCTCGTTGAGCACTTGAGGGATCGGGTTGGACGTGCTGATCATACCAGAGAGACCGACACGGCCACATTGTCTGACCTGCCGGAGGACGGGGACGCCGTTCAGTGCCGAGAGACGCCAAGAGGAGGAGCTGCCAGGTTGTCGACGCTTCTGTTTGCTGGATGAATGAATTGTTAAATTACCGACATGATTCTTTTCCTCGGGCTGCATTTCATTCAATCCACAAAACAAGAGAGGGAAGAAAAGTTGTTTGATGCCTCCAGTGGAAATTTGGCAATTCTTTTCAGCTCTGCTGCTCATCCCACACATGCAGTTTAAAAAGGTTCTATGCAATGCATTTCCAAGAAGCGTTGCTACAACAAAGACATAATCAAACAGACATCGAAATACTCTTTGTGGTTACTTCGGAGTCTGAAATGATGCATTCAGGGACAGTCCTGACCCTCTCTTGGTTACAATAATGTCTCTATTTGGTGAAACATGACAAAGCAGGTGAAGAATGAAAACGCAGGGCGGCGAACTTGTCATTACTGGATTTCAGACAGCTGAAGTGAACGCAACAGGCACCGCTTCACACCTCCGGTTTATTACATAACACGTTTTATTGCCAACCACAAACATGAACATGTACTCACGCTTTGAGCCTCCAACCTCGACGAGCAAGAGCAACAGCTCACATCGTACCATTCGACTGTGGAGTTTCAGAGCAATTACACCATCATTTCACAGACAAACACTAGACCTGCTGAGCACTTCCAGGCACAGATAGCTCAATAACATTGTGTGTATACAGCAAGGATACACAGGCTTGATTTTCTTTTTTTTTTTTTTTTTGGAATCATGCAAAAAAAATCAATGTGAAGTATTTGAAGAACACAAACAGTATTGTCAGGTGGCAAAGACTGGGGCTTTTGAGACATTTGAAAAGCACAAAGAACATTAAAATGAAGTCAAATCCTGCACCGAGTCTATCAATATAACTTATTAATGATAAAGACAAGTGCGTGTGCACAGCCTCTGTGATGTATAAATCATTTGTCTGGATGTCAGCGAGCTTTGAAGCAGCAAGGCGTTGATTTGCGGAGGAGGCATTCCCAGCTGCTGGCTTCAGGTCACTCCATCCCAGAGAAGAATGCTCCGGCGTATCAAGTCTGTTGCATAACAGAGCGCAAGACTTTCAAAGGCGACAGATAACTACCAGGTGAGCAGGAATTCATCTGCACACAGCTGATGTTCATTGATCCAGAAAGGTTGACATGTGATTGATACAGATACAGCAAAGTACAGAATATAATCATTGTTGGGCTATATAGCTCAATAAAGCAGCATAAGGGCCAGAACTTTATCTTTACTATTGAAAAGGTGTTGAAAAGTGATGCAATATCTGGCATCGATGCAGTCACAGATGATCATTTAAGTTTAAGACAAGACAAAACTTGGCTTGGATTCAAAACTATCACCCTGCATATCACTCCGCTGCATCGCTGGGCAGATAAATGAGAGAGGACGTGCGATCAGTCTGGTATGGAGGGAAAAACAGGGGGCAGTCATACTCACGTTAAGTAAATAAAAGTGCACTCTACACAAGTAAACAAGAATGTCCCACTGCACCCAAACCAAACACAAGAAACCGAGCAAATACACCAAACTCCAGATAAGCACAGGGCCGCTGAGCCGTCTTCACTGCACTCGTTATGCCTAATGTAGCAGTCGCTCATGCAGACGGAGCTGCAGCTCCTTTATCTGTTGCATCATGAACTAACTTTCACCTCTGGCAGTGAGTATTGATTGTCAAACATGAACATGCTCATCTCTCTTTTTTTTATGCCGCCAATTACAGATAAAGCAGAAAAACATCAAACAAGAAGTCTGTGTTCGACTCTGCATGGTCGGTACACACGCTCTGCATGATCATATAGACGCTGTAAAGACGCCTTTGTTTAGAGAGTGTCAGTGAAGCGGAGACGATCCCCTACAGCACATTTCTCACACCTTTAGAAAACATCATATTATCGCTTCGACTGGGAACAGGAGTTGTGAGTTTCGCCGGCGGGGATTTGTGTCACGGTGTCTGTGAGTCAAACCTCAGCTTCCTCCAAGTCCCTCAGTCAGTCTCAGGAATCTGTCACGCACAATGGACGCAAGACAAACGGCCGTCACACACACATCGTTTTCAGTGACGTTGACGAACTGCAACCAATTGTTGAACCGTTCAGAGGTGGCGTGGCTGCAGGGGCTTTTTTTTTTTCCCCGTGTCTGTTCATCTTTCCTTCCCAGGCATCGTGTCAAACAGTAGTTTTAGTGTCAACCGTTTAAAGCTATTTCAGGCATTTTGCACTGAAAACACACTTCCACTGTTTTGCCATGACAGCAATCACAGATCACTGCTGAATGGAAAGTTATATGCAAGGAACTACTAGAACTGCACAAAACAACTGGCAAAGGAAAAAGAGACGAAGGTGTGACATGAAAAAAAATCACACAGATAAGAGTGCACGGAGGCTGATAAGGGGAGAGTTTCTTGGTGGTGGTGTCACAGGGTTTACCCAGAGTTCAGATAGAGACGGCCACCCACAAGTGATGAAAATGAAAAGAGGATAAACTTTTTATTCGATCAGCAATTTTCTCCTGCCGAGTTCATGATTCCTTCTTTTCCAAGAAGGTGCATATCACTGCTTTGTTGTGTCCATCTGGCCACGTTGTGGTGCAGCGTTCAGCACGGTCACCTCTTTCTGAGAACATCCACTGCTAAGGCGTTTTTATCTGTGAGGAGTTTGCATGTTTTACTTTCGTGCAGGTCGGTTTCCTTCCCGCAGTCCAGAAAACACACACAGAAATTGAAGCGTCACATGCACATACAGCCGACCCGGACTCTGCCGTGCTGCATGTGACTCGGCCTCTAATGTACAGGACGTACAGTGACGGGCCAGATGGGGCTATATTTAGGCTGGAGGGTCACAGGTGCAAAAAAAAAAAAAAAAAAAAAAAAAAAAAAGAATTCAGAGCAAACAATACTCACAATGTACACACAGACATGCACAAACACAGGCATGACTGCAAACATGAAAGAACCATTTCGTGCAACAGGAAGGTCTGGGCTAACTTTCTCTCTGGGTCGCCCATCAATCAGATTGACTTGTCCTCCTTAAAATGTCTCTCAGCGTGTCAATTTATTGTCCCGCGTCAGAATTACATTCACTCAGATATCTTCTGGCTTCGAATAAATTAAACCGCTTGAACATTTGATATATGACTTGACACGATGTGTGCACGCTGCCGGAGAGGGGAAGTGTTCCACCTCTCAGCTTACAGGGAGGGAGGTGGATGCAGATGACTCTGTTTGCATTCCTCTATAATCACTCGCCCGGCATTCAGATTCGACCTCTTTAGGTCTGCCGGAGTGCCACCTCAGCATGTTTACTTCAGTGGCTGACAAGATTACAGTGATTGCAAATGTAAGGCCTGTAAACAGCTGTCGTAACGAAAACGTACAAGTCGAACTTCCACATGACTGATCGCCTCAAGAAGGAAGTTTGTTTCTGTGCAACAAGTCTGCTTTTGAAGAAATTCTTCATTTCCAATCACTCTGTCATGGTGGTATTTGCTTGTAAAATACAACTTTTGACTTCTTTTTTTTTTAACTTTCCACAAAAATGCAGCTAAAGAAGCTTCAAAGGAAACAAATTAAGAAAGAAAAAAAGGCAGCTTTATGACCTGTGTGTCGCGACGGCGACTGGATCAGAACATCTTGAGACAGGCTTGTGATCAGAGAAAGGTTCCAGGGAAATGAATGGCTGACGCTGTAAATCTTAGGAGCTGGAGATTGATTTTTGCAGCTATTTCTAAGAAGAAGGACTCACCGGCAGACATCCTGTACGAGGAGTGATGCCAGGCCGGTCGCTGGCCTCAGACTTTATCACATACAGTGTTTGGCATCACATCGATGCCCCGATGGCTTCTGTTGTATTTGTTTTCCACGGTTACTCACCTCTGGACCGGGAGCAGAGAAAATCAGAGTTTCTGATTGATTTTGTGTCCTTGGGCTATTAATTTATTTTGGCATGCTGATCTTTGAAAGGATAGAAGATCAGATGAGATCGAAGAGAGGTGTGTTATCAGGTCACATCTGTTTTTTTTTTCTTATCCAGTTCTTCACTAGAATTGATTTCTGTGTGTGTATCTGTCAAACAGAGAGAGAACTTGTAAAACAAAAGCTGTTTGAAATCTTGGTAACACGCAGCCATTCATCATGTGATCAAGCCTTGCTGGTCTTGGGCGTCCAGGTGACAAAGTGCAAGCTCGCAAGAAAGACTTCACACTTCACCGAACGCGGAATCAATACATCGGGGTCCGTACAATCAGTGTCAGCGTCTTGTGGCTTTCCAGGATTTTAAACTGATATTGTAAAGCTTGGTCTGAGGTGAGAGGGAACGAACCACTGTTTGAAAAAAACACAAAACACCAGAACAATGTCTGGACCTGATAAACAGCGTCACAATTAGAAAGTCAAATTAAATATCTGGAGTAATGTGGGTTTGTCCTCAAATCACTTTATCAGCGGTTTGATTCCCGGCCCCACCTATCCATGTGTTGGAGTGTCTCGGGCCAGACGTCCAGTCCTCGTCCTCGTCACCTGTCATGGCGGACGTTTATATTATTGTGTAAATGGTAGAATTTCACCAGTAAACGGTGAAAATGTGCAATGTAAGTGAAGTCCATTCATCAGCAGACATGCAGTCTGAAAGGCGCATTGCAGATCTTTTAAACTTGAGTGATCACTTTGTACTTTTTACCTGGAACCAGAGAAAAGGTTGGGTTTTTCTATGGGTTGAAGATATTGCTGAAACTCTGGGTTCAAGTCTGGATTCATCATTGGAAACTCTTTTTTTTTTTTTTTTCTCGGCCAAACAAGAAAAATAATACCTTTGGAACTCAAAGCAGGCATACCTGGAATTCAGAATCTTACATAAGACGCTTTTCCAATTTTGACTTGTCACGCCGCAGAGGTGCTCAGCGCTCTCATGTTTGACTACAATGTGGAAAAGCAGCAGCCAGAGGAGGACGAATCTGTTGCTTTAGCTTCGAGTTCCTCCACATTATCCTCCTCACAGCTCACCCACTTTCTTCACTCACAGGAAAGCTCAAAAGCTTAAGATATCCTCCTCTGGTGCAGCTGCCCGAAAAAGAGATGAAAAAAAAAAGGCTGGCTTCTTGAGGGGATTATTTTCAGCTCTATAAATGTTGGTAATTGAAGTACATTCATTCAAAACAGCCGTCCCCTCGGCAGCTTGAAGTGGAGACTGGAGACGTTTCGGGGGGGGGGGAAAGATATTCAAATCAGGAGGGTTTAGGAAACCAATCAAAAGTTAGCATGTGGCGAGTCGAGGCTGTGTTGTGTAACTGTGAGGCAGACGGAGCCCAGAGCAGAGACCGTCTAGCTCTGCAGACTCAACAGCCTTCACACGCAACACGCAGCAACCAGTGGCGCACACACAGTCTCTGTGTGTGCGTGTGTGTGTGTGTGTGTGTGTGTGTGTGTGTGTGTGTGTGTTTGTGTGTGTGTGTGCTTACGTGTTCTAACGTTCTACCTGCTCTGCTTTGATTTGAGGGGAAAACTGGGTCAAAACACCAAATGCAGTGTGTTTGTTTTTTTCACATGATCATTTAATAGCTGTTTCAAATTGCTTGACCAAGTTTATTTTAACTTTTTTTTTTTTTTTTTTAACCTGGGCTGTCCAGGATCAAAGCAGCAGAATGGAAGTCTGGCTGCTGTAATGTGTCCCACAGATTTACTCTTCCAAGAGGAGCTTATGATGCTGTGTTTTTATGTGTTTTTAATTCTTTTTTTTTCTTGAAAATTCTGAAGAACAACAAACAAGAAACCTCAGATTTTGTGAAAAATCTTACAACTGATAACAAAAAACTGCAGACAAATGTTCAGAAAAGAGATGACTTCAAGAATTGGACAAAATGAGAGCAGGTAAACATCTCACAAAACACATTACTGAACCATCAAAACTGGAATAGCTGCTACGACTCGACTGGCATCATAATGAACTGGCAAACAAACAGCCTGGACTAATAAATTACACGAGAGGGGGGAGTTAAGGAGACTCCGGTGGTCATATTCATGATGAGGGAGCTGTAATGGGCACATAGGGACAAAACAGCACAGGGCAGGCAGGAAGCACAGAAACACAACAACCACATAGTAATCACTTGTTATTTTAGACTAAAGAAGAGCAGCTTCACTTTATTTGCAGTGAAATTTTATTGTTTTTCCATCTTGGAGTACGAGTTTTTCAGGACACTTTCTGATATTTACTATCAAATGTTACACAAAGTAAAAAAAAGTGCTCAGCTCTGCAGGACTGAATGTCTTTCAGTTAAATGGATATGATACAGATCAGTGCAGCAACTATTGTGGCTGAACTGATCAATGCCTCACACACAGGATGTGCTCCACTTTTCTGCCGGCCGGCCTCTGCAGCCATTAAAGCCTGTGCATTTGTGATACATTATTGATACAAAAGCTCTTGCGTGTGACTCCGCAGCGTTTTGGGACAAGACCCAGCCCTGAAATTCATCCAACAAATACAGATAGTTGTTTATCACACACAGCAGAAGGCCAGATATCAACAATGCCACGCAGTGATAAAAGAGACAGTTAAGGACACTTTAAAGAAACACAACAAGGCAACATAAACAAGTTTTTTTCACTGAGAGGTTTCAATCTTGATTGGGTTCGACCCGAGAATAGAGAGAAAATTCTAAATAATATTCCTGTGAGGTTATATATGGAACATTTCTACTGCTTCACAGCACTTTCACTGAATTATCCCTTCACACACTCCATCGGTGACGCCATGCATGCAGTCCGACTCCTATTAGGAGCAACTTTTGGTGCTTCAGTGTCTTGCCAAGTAACACTTCTGAAAAAAGGGATAAAACCATGAATTTTGGAAGTGGAAGACGGCTCACTCTCCTCCACACTGGCGGCAGTGTGGAGGATCTTTTTCCTCAAAATTTACAAACGATCTCAGCGAAACTGGAAACACTGCTCGGCTGCCAGTTGGGAAAAAAAAAAAAAAACCCTGATGTAGAGCCAGATCTTTACTCAGATTTTTTTTTTTTTGGTCTCTGCGGAGCTGACCTTGGTCTCCACATAGAAAAACACAACCGAGGCATGTTGTGATGTTTGTGAGGCTTTTAAAAAGAGAGGAAGTTATTTGCTGTGCAGCGAAAACAGCATATGGAGAAACACAATGGAGAACCCCAGAGGACCCGTGTTTGTACGGAATCATCAAACAAGGTCAAATGAAATGTTAAGGGTCTTTGATTGGATGGTCCAGATACGTCTGAGGCAGTTTTTTACAAGAACGGTAGAACAACAGTTCACTAAAATGCTTTCTCGCAGGCATCAAAAGCATACCGAGGGGGTTTCAGTTGCGCAATATTCCCGTCACTTCCTCATATCAGAGCTATCTATTAACAATGATGTGAGGCTAAAATAAACTGAGGAAAGATTTGAAGACCCCCCCGTCCCCCCAGGCTTTTGTCCTGCTGCTGCTTCAGCTGCAGCCTGTGCTTCTCAAAGCACTATTCAGGTCTGACTTTGCATTTTCATGGAGTTTCCTGGAGGAAGGCTGTTCTGGCGCGCCGACAAGACAAACACGCTCGCTCTCTTTCTCCTCGGCGGCCACAGGGACTCATGGGCCCGTAACGTGGAAAAAGGAAGGATCGGTAGCCTACTTCGCAGTCATTTCCTTTCAGCTGTGAAAGCAGTGGTCGGCCAGTGAGGAGTAGGTTAACTCCCCAATAAAGTGAAGGTAGAGCTCTCCAGGCTCGGGGGACAGCTGCTTCCTGTATGTGATAACCTGCTCTTCAGTACACTTCCTCAAGAGAAGATAAACAACAACAAAAAAAATAAACTGGATGCAACAAACAAACAAAGCTGAATTAAACCACGCAAAATCAAACTTATTTCTAATGTGAAACAACAACAGCAAAACAAACTGTGCCTTATAAACTAAAGAGTTCATAGGTTATCATACAAATTTACATAAGAAAAATATTGATCTTGCAGACACATAATCGTGATTGTTCAATCCACCAGGAATCAATATGGATGGAACAAGATGTTAAAGGTTGAGAGTCTTGCGCTGGAAGAAAGTGGTTCTTGGAAAAAGTCATTTCTAAGATGTCTGCGCTGATAGCATCGCCATACTGAACATATACAACATTCAAAGGAGGGCTAAGAGCGGCGGTGTGACGCGGCGTCGCGTCAGTGACACTGTGAGCGTGCGACACGTGCGCCTTGAGGTTAAATCTGGAAAGCATGACTCCAAACAGGAACACTCCAGATAAACTTTTGCCCTTCAACTTAAAGGTTCGGCATGTGCCGCTCGCTGGGGTTGCTGGATACTCTGACCTACATTTGTTCACCCCGATGCTAATCTCCGGCTCACTCGGTTTGTTTTTTAGGTCACGCGGATCACAGATGACGGAACATTCCTACTGACCATCGTTGGGGTGAATGTGTTTGAAGGCTGCCGATGCAGTGCGAGCGTATTTCTTCTCTACGGCACAACTACAATAGACAGATTAAGGTCATGGTTTCATAAGTTGTCGTCACTCGTCTTCCTGTGGAGCCCCGCCGTTAGTTCCTCAGCCGACAGCTCCGGTCAAACTTTATCTGTGGATTTAGAGTCTGTGCTTGCTCAATGCCGGCCCCCAGACGACAATAATCCATTCAGAGCAGAGGTCAGTTTCGTCTTTATCCCGCCACACGTTATGGATGAAACACGAGTGAAAAATCTGGACGTTTTTCTCTTGACTCATAGTTCCTGGGAGTATGGGGTGCATGTTCTCTATCGATGGAATACTAACCTTTTCAGTCAATAATAAACTTGCCTATGGAACTCTTCAACGTAGATGTTCTATTGAAGTGAAATCCTCTCTTCTCTGTACTGACGGAGTACAAATCTAAGAAAGTGACTATTTTTCAGGGAAAGTGATGTCCTCCATACGTCAGACGTCTTTCTGTCAACATAATCAGTGACAAACTAAATATAATCATTCCCCCTGTCCATCTTTATAATGTGTTCACTCTATACTTTTGACAAAATCGCAGCACATCGGACTGAAAAATATATCCCCGCTGCCACTGGGGGTGAATCTTTACAAGCTGGCACACCGGAGTCCATTTTCAATATTGTGTGTTTCTGTGTGTAATCTGATCTGAGACTTGAAAGCGGATCAGAGGAAAGTTTATTTCTTTTAAGTCGGTGAAATGTGCTTATCACCAGCGCTAATAAGTTCGTTTGTAAATAACTGTGACATTTTCCCATGAGGCTAACAAACAGCCCCGGGCGGCGCTCGCTCTGTGGGCCTCCCCAGCCCCCGTATGCACCGCCAATATGGCTGATGACGTGACCCTGTTCACTTTCTCACACTTTTCCTTTGGTTTTAGGCAGAACAAATGTCACCGTGCGAAGGAGAAACATTATTGTTAAATTCAGCATAAAATGCATGGCCAGTTTTATACTTCTGTTTAAATTTTTTTTTTTTTTTTACTGCTTGTGGGAAAATAAAACAGCAGATGCTCAAAGATGATACCATGCCTTTAGATTTAACTCAAATAACCTCAAAGTTTCAGAATCCCAAACACGGCGACGTGGATCTCATTTACGAACCCATAAAGCCAGTGAATGGAAACCGCTGCTGAACTGGCAGAAGGCGGTTTTAATGAGTCGGAGACGCGGCGAGTGCGGAGGGAGGGCGTTTGTGTGCAGCTTTAGATTGAGCTGTACCCAAAGAGCATTTTCTCATCAGCTTCAGAGCTGCTTTATTCTCGCCCATTTAACTAATTATCACATTTAAGTTAAGCGGCGGCTCTGACACAGTCAGGCTGCAGCGGAGTCCCAGTAAAAAGTGTCTGCGACCTACATCATGCGGCCGATTTGCTGCAGAACAAATGTGGTCACAGAGAGCGACGGCACAGAATGTCATCCTTGTTGGAAATGGCACTGCGTGTTGTTGGACTTCGCCCATGTAGAAGTGCTTTCATAACCCAACAGAGGCGCTTCTTGTTCTCGCTGGCTGCGGCTGCATCATCGGCACGCACCGATAATGTCGAACGCCGGCGAAACAGGCCTCGGCGCGTAAAACCGGGATGAGTCACCGACTAACTATGCGTGAAATGTAGCTTTGTTTCGACAAACAAATAAACAAACAGAACACACAATATACTGGAGAAGCATGGCAGAGAAGAGTGTAAACTTTGGGCAGGAGTATGAAAAAGTCCCCCTATAAATATTCCAGTGTGAAACACTGAATTGACCAGGTTTAGTTATATAACCGGTGCTATTTCTGCAGCCGAAGCTGGAGGATTAGCCGAATCTGGACTGGTTCTTGTACCGGCGGCGTGCTGGTCAGCGGCTGGTGGTGTTGGGGTGTTAGCGCTTTGGTCTTCAGCCTTTGAAGGAACAACTTGCATCATAACCGACCGCGGATCAGCTTAACCTGCTTCACTTCAAGATGGCTGCCAGATCCAGATCGGTCTGGGTGGCTTTGGAGAGGAACATGCTGGTATAACCACACCTGTGAACAAACAAGAGCGCATTATTATATGTAGCTTTTGTAACAGTTTAGGGTTACGGGAAAATGTAAGACTAATGCCTGAAATATTTGAATAACCTGAATTAACTTTGTAAATAATTGTGTAAAGGTTACAGAGATACCCTGAGGATAAAGTGGCTGGAACCCAGATAAACAAATTAAAATTCAGAGGTCTTGGTCTTGACTATACTTTCTATTGTTTGGTTTATTTATGATAAATCCATGCGTTTGAGTGAGAGAATTAAAAAAAAAAAAATCCACAACACGGCAATTCTTTTTCAATAACTCACGGAGGGATCTGCATGTTGTGTTTGTTTTGTCTTTTCTTGAAGGTAACATAATAAAAGTCTGTGCACGGTCGGCACACGTCTGCCACTCCGATGGAACATCTGCTCGCCTGGAGTTAAGGGAAATCTCATAATTCCGCGCAGACGCGAGCGTCCAGCGCTTCCTCCGGGGCTTCGGTTTGTTGAGCCAACATGGATTAATGTTCCCTTAAGGCAGGCGAGGGTCTGTAATTTAGAACATCTCCTTCCAGACGTCACTTGTGTTTTTGCATG
This sequence comes from Salarias fasciatus, assembly GCF_902148845.1. Lineage (NCBI taxonomy): Eukaryota > Metazoa > Chordata > Actinopteri > Blenniiformes > Blenniidae > Salarias > Salarias fasciatus. The sequence goes on along the minus strand of NC_043746.1, from coordinate 15,771,145 downwards.
TTGGTGGCCCAAACAGGAGTGACAGTTTGATTATTTACAATTTGAGACGTTTCAGCCCCCGAAATCATGTACTGTCACACCACTGCAGTAAATTGCACAGTGCACAGACGTGTACACAAACCTGTCTGGACTTTGATCTCCCTTCTAAATGCTATTTTCCATGCATATATGGCTCGAAGCGTCTTTTCGATCTTATCTTATAATGAAAAGTTACTTTTTGTTTTTATTTCAGTTCCACGTTCTTTGCACCGGCTTTCAGTCACACGGACAATTGACGTCAGTCTCCAAAGCTCTGAGAGTCTGACCTGCATTTAAAAACGGGCACAATTTTGATTTTATGTGCACATTACCCACTGTGTGCTTTAGATCAGACGCGATAGTGGGAGGAATTAAGTTTATTAACAGACAAATGAATAAAGTACAGTGTTTTCTGTGTTGTACCTCTTTATAGTTCTTGCACTCTATTGGAACATCTTCCTTTTCTCTTCTTCCCACTTTTGACAACAAATCAGGTTTTTTTTTTGAAAAATTCTCATTTTTTTTGTCACATTTCGTGACTCATCATTTCATCTTATCTCTATGGAGGCTGAAAACAAACAAGTTTAGGAACAATGAAGTTTCCAGCAGACTGTTCTTGTGTAATCAGGACTTAATGTTCAAGGTTTTGTTCTTAGTTGATCACCTGCGAAACACACACAAGCTGAAAAGTGCAATATAACTGACTTTATGCCTCCTGATCACAGTCATTCAGAGGCTGGATGGTTTTGGCTCGGCGTGCTGTTCTGACTCCTCTGCTCTGTTATGAAACGTCCGGACCTCTCAGGCCATCCGGATCAAACCTGCTTTCTGTTCCCACAGTCAGAACCAAACCGCGTCTAGTTAATATTCAGAACCTGCGGGATGGTTTCAACTTTGTGTTTTTGTTTCTTTTCTTTTTTTTTTTTTTAAACATCGCTGACTTTTCTGTTTGCTACTGCCTTTCAGGAAAGCTATTCATGCTGCATTCTTCCTTTAACTCTGAGATGGCATGTACTTCTCCTCTTAATGTTTTTGTTTTAATATATTTTTTAAGTGCTTTGAGTTTATTCTCATTAATATTTATTTTTTTTTCTCCCATTGTAAAGCACTTTGAAATGCTGCTGTGATAAAGCTGGAATGCTTTGGCCATTTAATAATTACAAATCAAATATACATGTTTTTTTGTTTGTTTTATTGACACATCTGACATAAAATGATGACGTAGAAAACATGTCTGCAAAGCCACAGACGCACAGGCTGTCATTGTCAGTCGTATCTGCAGTAGTTTGTCTTCGAGCTCCTATAAAGCAGAAACGATGCTGCATCTCCACGCTGTGCAGTGAATTCTGCGTCTTTTCCCAGGCGGGCCGCTGCTTTCTACGTTTCTTCCAGATTGGCGCACGGAGGGAGTTTGACGTCCCTGACTGCTTGGAGGCCTCTCCGGCTATTTATACAGCTGCACACATCAGCCCGATCTCAACCGCACTCCGGGGTTATATCAGATTAAATAAATCCACCGCTCTCACTGAGTTGATTGCATAACGAGTACGCGATTGCAAAAAGCGCCAGGTTTAATTCATCCTGGGCCCGTTGCAGTAACAGAAATAATCCATCTGCTTGTTTCAAAGGGCCTAAGTGGAATTAGTGTTTCTGGCCGCCAACACGGGCCTCACCGACACACTCTGGACAATAGCCACCAGGCACCGAGCGTGGATCAACTCCGTCCAGCTTTTCTTTTTGAAAGAAGTTGTGCCAGGACTCCTGGTGACACACATCTGTGCTGAGTTAGATTTTTACAGCTGACCAGGGCGTGACCTACTTCCATCGCCGCTTTTTAAGGTTTCCCTCTCCGCCGACGCCCCGCGTCGAAGCGTTTCATGTCCGATCACGTATAATCACAGCATTATTTTTTACGCGCATTTCGCACCTTGCGCCCTTCCCACGCCGCGCTCCAGCAGAGGAGGGACCAAAACCGGGCCTCGAGGCTCGGGAGCATCTATTTCGGGACGCCGCCGGTCTGCTGTCGTGAGCACTGAGGGAGTTTCTTAGTCATATTTCGTCTGCCGATTACGGGTTTCCCTCAACCGTTGTTGCCATGACAATAAAAGCAAGCTGAGACACAAACACCGCTGATGACAGTGAGTTGTGAGGAATGAAAGGAAAGGACTCGACTCATCCCCACTCAGCCAGTTACTCCCGAAATAGCCCATCCTGGGAGTGAGTAACTCATCCCTGTCACACTGCTGAAACTAGGCGTGGACCGAGGAAAGAAACAGCCCGACTTGCGTTTTCCCCGGGAGCAACTCTTTTTCCTCGGGTGTGTTTCCGTGATGACTTTGCCCTATTTCGCCTCGCCTCTTTCCCCGATATGCAGACAGACGTCGAGAGAGGAGGAAACCGCCAGCCCATTCCAAGTGCTCTCCTGGGATGATCTGCAGATACCATCCAGGAAGAGCAACCAGCTCACAAGATTAGCTGTAATCTCCAGCTTCAATATGCTCATACACACACACACACACACGATTCCTATTTCATAATCTCAATTGACGTCTCACTGATGTTTTTGTGGCTTTAACAGTAAAACTGGAGACATGCACTTTGACGCACACACAAAAAAACAAACGTGAAGGAAATGGTTTGTAATAAAGGAAATTTTTGTAATAAAATAAATACAGAATGTTAAAGCCGTTTTAAAAGATCGCTCATAGCAGACACTTTTCAAGTCCGAAAACAGGAAAGGACGAAATTTCGTAACAGTTCGGTGACACACATAAATGGAAATCAAGTTTTTGCCAAACAGCTAATAACTAGTTGTTAAATTCAAACTTATGCTGTGAATTAAGAGTGAAATAGTTTGCTGATCTGTAAATCTGTACACTTCATACTGTGAAGAACTCAGTCAATACATCACGTTTTCACATTTCAGTGTGTTTAACCAGGTTTCAGGCCTCCATCCACAGGAGACTGACAGGTAAACTTCTGTTCCGCTTTGTCCAGTTCAGGGTCCAGATGACGGAGTGTCTCCCAGCTGAGCAGGTCACCAGTCTGCCAGTGACCTCAATTTGAATAAACTCAATACAGGAGCAACAAACTCATCAATCTGATTTAGAGTGACCAAGATCTGCAAAAACAAACAAATAAAAGTCTTTCAGTAAGACAAAGAGCTGAGTGTAATCATGAATACGGGTACATTATGTAAAACCTACTGTCATCAGATACACTGTACTGCCAAACAAACCTTGACCTACAGCTGTATTTTCTTTTTCGAATTTGTTGCATTTTAGATGCAACAACGACGCGACTGCTGAATGATCTGAAATCCCGTTCACCCCGCTGTTTTTCCACATCACTTCTGCAGCTTTCAGCGTGACAGTTTTCAGGCTGCTGCTGACAGTCGTCAGCTTTCTTTTAAAATCAGCACACGTGTCCTGTCTTTCTCAGCTGTATCGCTACACATATTGATGCTCTCAAACATTTAAACCAGTGGTTTAGACTTGATTCTGTATATAAAGGATTCATTCATATTCAAAATGAACTGACGGCACAAATAATCAGTGCATTATCAACACTTTTGTAACCGTTGGATTGTTGTTGCAAAAGCTACAAATCCAAAGAACAAACGTTAATCCTGTTAGGAAACACTTGGGATACATCTCTTCTTATCAGTTGACCTTCGTGTTGTTTTTCGGCAGCCGGTGCCCGACGCCGAGAGGTTGGCGATCACACACAACCGTGTTTTCTGCGGCGGCTCACCGAGACCGTCACGCCGCCTCTTAATAAGTGTGTGAACGGACAGCTTGCACTTAAGTCTTAAATGAGGCAGAATGGCATCTTGTGCACTAAACAAAATGCACCTGATCCAGCCTGGTGAGCATGAATGTGTGTGACGGCCGCTCGGCGTGCCATTAGTTATGCAACAGACACACTTGTCAGGGTGCATGGCCTTGAGCAGGTCTTTGCCTGTGTGTGTGGCGTGTCTGACTGCAAACAGATGGGAATGCAAACACACGGGGATAATGTCTGGTGCTCAGCACTCAACGCGAGAAAAATAGAGGGTTTGGAGAGGAGGCTGAGTTTCAGACCTTTTAGGTTTGCGGCGTTGAGTGAGTCATTAGATAACGCCAACCGCACAAACAGAGCAGTTAGCGCCGTCATCTGCAGCCGCTTTAGAAGATCATTGTGCTCGTCCGCTCCACTTTTGGATTCCTCTTTTGTAATGTTCACAGCTACCTATTTTGTGTTTTCCTGCAGCAGTGTTTGAACTCGCCCTGCAACAGGGGATAAATGTACGACTCGACACGCTTCCCTCGGTAATTAAGTGGTTTAGAGAAGAAACACGGCATGAAAATTATATTATCAAGAAGAGCAACAGCTCCAAGACGGAGCTGGAATATGACAAGCAAATAAAAACATGAATTCAACCGATACCGGAAAGACAACAAAGATATAAAACTGCTCAGTGTTTTTATTTTTTCTATGAAAGGCAAAACAAAACATTTCTTTCCGTCACGGTCGATAAAACAACATGAATGACTGTTTTTCCTGCCACATCTTATGTAAGCTGGAACATCGCCCTACATTGCGGCGGACCACAGACTTAAATATTCTTGCGAGGAAGAATATTTCTAAAGAGGAAAAATGCTTGCGATGAATAACATGCACGCCATGAGGCAGTGATTGCAGCGGTGTTATAGGTGTGAAGCCATATGGCCTCCACCTCGCTTGATATGCACGGCGGCTCTCCGGCAGGCGCTTAGCAAACACGGCCGGCGCGGAGTCCTGCAGAAAAAAAAGTGGAAGCGGAGGGCATCAACATGTGTTCAAGTCCTGTGGATGCAGCTTTGCAACAGCAGTAACACAATGTGACAGGCTGACCTGTGTGTGAGAGAGCCTGTTTCCCGGTCACGTCTCATTTGGCTTTAAGTGTTCTCAGCGCTCGGCGCTGCCCATGCTGCTAGCGTGTTGTCAGCGCCATCTGGCACTGTTTACTCTGCCGAGCGCGGGCGGCTGACGCTTAGTGTGTTATGTTTTGTTGGTCTGTTGCGAGCGTCTCTACATGTGTTCAGGTTACTGTCACAAACTGGTTTCAATCATTGGAGCCCCAGCCGGCTGTGTGCTGTATTGTGCTGTATTGTACTCATTAAGCAAGACTCTGAACTTCAAACTGCTCCTATTGGATGGATTGTGCACCTTGCATGGCAGTCGCCTGCATTAATTTATGTTTTTTTAAAGAATTTCCCTGTGGGTTTAATGAAGTATTTCTATTCTTTTCTTGTCTTTAGCTTTAGTCGGTAGCTTTTCACTTAAATGCACAAACAGGCAAGACTCTTCCTTAAATAATCACTGTATCAACACCACATGATGTAATAACAGATATGATTTTGTCATTGTATAAACCACAATGCAGTCATATCAGAAAAGAAGCGTTGTTTCATTATCTCCACTATTTGTCGACAGTTGTCAGGCAGGGAAGAGGCGAGACACTCTGGAGATGAATCACATCACCTGGACTCTCCCTTTGCGCCTGGTTACTGACACCAACAACAACACCGCTACACGGTGTCATGGCAACTGTGCATGCTGTGCATGCTGAGGGTGGTGTCCGTTTATGATGCAAATGTAAGGAGGAGGTGCAGAAGAAGACACGATTCCTCTGAGGAATCAGCTCCATCAGCGTCCTCCGTGACTGGAGGATCCTCTTATCATATCCGTGCTTCGGCCTGAGACTGAATTCTCACGGCTCCTGCTCTTCCACTTATCTTCGCCCCGCCGCCCCTCCCTCTTCAGCTGCACCGCCCGCCCTCTGCCCCCACTCCTCTTCTTTGTTTGGTTTTCTAGTGAGTTCTAGAGAGTTCCACTCCTTTCTGCTTCTGGAAGTTTCTAGTCATTTCTCTGGTTCTTTGAAATTTGACTTTGTGTACTTTCTTTATTGCTTAAAAAATAGAAGTATTTAGATTTAAAATATATTTAAATCTATACATCTATTACTTTTTACAATAATACAAATATCAATAACACAATGATGATAATCAGAATTGTATTTAAATTTGCAAGTTCTCTCTGGGTTTTCTCCAGAGACATACTTTAGGCTCAGAGATTTTGCTCTGTGTTTGTCCTGTGATGAACCGCTGATCTGCAGAGTGTGTGTTCCCTGACTTCATATTCCAGCACATCATGAATCTAGGTTGGATAAAACAGCACAGAAACTTATTCAGTGAAGGAGTAAATGTGATTTGGATTCACGAGTCTGAGGACCTGTCACTTAATAAAACATCAAACAATGGTACGGTGTACTTTTTGTTCAGGTATTTCTTGTTGGCATCACTTTTCCTCCTCGTGTTGCCGATCACAGGTACGAGGCGGGATCGAGGCTCTCACATTACGGAGTAATTTAGCAGGCATGTACGGCATCCGGGTGGAGGAAAGCCTCAAAGTGAAGGTTACCTTCCTCAGCTGTTTGAGATGCTGCCATTGTCACAACTGGGTCATCCTCATGCATGTGAGAAGGTCAGGGCCTCTCTGCGGATTTCCTATTTATTACAGTAGATTAGGTCCAGCTTTCATGGTCCCTTGTTAAAACTTAGCACACCGCGTTACCTTGAGAGAAGGAGATGAGAGACAATTAAGGGGAATCAAGGGATTTCCCGGGGGGCTCTTGAACATTTAGTGATCCATGACGCCGAGCAATATTCATTACACCAGGCGCACGTTTGTGTGCTTCAGCAGGATCAGGTTTGACCACGGACTAACGGTAGGAGTAATAGAAGCAGTGGAGCTTACTGGGACATATAATGTGGGCCTATCATTTAAAGATAATAAATGATATTATCTTTTTATTGTTGTGTTATCATGTCTTTGGATTTTGTTGTCTTGGTGCCACCAGTGGTGTTGACAGACAGACAGAAGGAAAAGTAAGAAATCGCGATCCCAATCCCTCTGCTGAAAGAGGCAGGTTCATGTTTAACAAGCTTCCCCCCTCCAGACAGCCGCAACAGTCAAAACATCACTAAACTCTTTAACCCATGAAAAGTACAAAAAAGGGACGGTGATGTCAACTGCAGGAGCTCAGCACCTTTTTATCTGCTTCCTGTTTACCTTCTCCCGTGTCTGTCAGAGGGAATGCTGGGAAACACCTACCGCTCAGCTCCACGGGAGCGCCGGGGCTCGGCGGCTAATGTCAACAGCAGATATTGTCACCAGAGCCCTTATCAGGCCTTATAAGGAGAGACCCCATGTCGGCTCCCACCTCTCAGGGAAAGCAGGGCGGGGGGAGGAGGAGGGGGCACGCATGATGAAATGGTTAAAGAATGACAGAAGGAAAGTAACATTAGCATGAACGACGGAGGGGGGAAAACAAACAACAATCAGATGGTAGACTGAGGGAAATCCCCCCCTTACAACACCCCCCCCCCGCCCCCCCTTCACCAGTCAGCATCAGGAAGAGAGCCAGACTCAGACTCTTTCCATCTACAATCCTCCTCAGCCCCCCCCCCCCCCCCACTTGACTTTTAAAACCACGAAGGCTGTCTGGCCTATAAAACAGAAACAAGCCGCAAGCTGCTCTTTGTCTCCAGAAGACACACAAACAAGCGAGTGAGAAGAGGCTTTGAACATCCAATCCGTAGAGTTTAGGAGGAAGGCTTTCGATTTCTGTATGAACAGCAGCTTCAAAGTGTGACCGCTTTTTTTTTTTTTTCTTGTAGCATCACCGTTACATAATTACCATGGCAACAGTCATAAACACTAACATGAAGAGAGGAAGTGAAAAGCCACAAAACGTTCAAAACGCAACCGATAACATATGACTGACGCCATTGTTGCCAGGCAACCGATGTGTGGCTGCACGGCCGGAAATGTCGCATAGAACCTATTTTTTGGTTAGATTTACTCTGATGGGAGCAGTCCCTGAATTTAGACACAGATTTTGACTCCTCAGACTGACACACAATACAAACTTGAACAGTAAGGACTTTTTTTCAAATGATTTATTTGAACTTTTAAATGCTTTAGTGATAGTTTTTCTATTTTTCTCTTCTGACCGGTGAACTCTCTGTAGCCCAGCCCTTTTACCCTCTATTGGCCATATTGGGTCAGAAACAAACAACACTGGGAAAAATGACTTGCCGCTGTGGATGCCTCATGCCACCCTGTCGTCATGCAGGATAAGCTCACGCTGCACTTTCTAAAGCGGGTACATTACGTACGTCCCGCTTCTATATTTGGTGTTAAAATCAACACTGCTGGTTGTCAATGACGCCGTTGATAGAGAAGTAGCGGGACACAAGAGGCGCATTCATGCGCTCACCGCTGCGACGGCTCCACCCCTCGCCGCCAAAATGACCCATTTCATCGTCGGCGGAGGTGAGGAGGTTCAGCCTAAACACGCTGAGTGGATGCTGACTGATAAACTGTTTATTTCAGCTCTGCTGCTTTGCCCCCCTCACAGGAATTCACCTCTGTGTTTAGTTTATAAATTAAAGCCTGTAGTTGTATTTCTGTGCTCTTTCAGACTGGGGATGTTATGTCACAGGCCTGTTTGAAAAAAATGTATTTTAATAATTCATATTATCATTTGAAATGTGTAGAATAAAGTATATTAAACTTAGGTTGTTTTCTGCACATGGTGGAAATAATATTGTAAAGATGATAATCCTTGTTGGCAGCGGAGTCACTGCTGTTTTTCCTGTAGAGAAAGATGAAAAAGCACCAATTATTAGTGTACCAAATGAGTCGGGGGCCCCATAATGACTTTTTTCCAGTAATGACTTCACTTTAACAATATGGCCTTCTCTTGGCCTCAGCCTCAACTTTTCCCCACATTATCTGAGTCAGCCAGGTCCCGGATTCATGTGCTTCTATTTTGGTCTCTTATTTCCATCGTTTCAGCGGGCAGGCGGACCTATATAATTGCGTCTTTTTTTAACGTGGAACAGGAAAATGACCAGACCGTAAGTATGATGTTTTTGGTGCTGCGTTTCAACAAAAGCACAGTCGGCCTGAAGTCGTCCGACGCAGAGGAGGAACCACACGGAGAGGCCTGAAGCTATACCTCAAGGTCAGCAGCTTAGACTCAACTGACTTTCCTTACAAGCCATGACTGAATATCTGGGTCAAACTCGACACTAAAAATCCTCCACCTGAAAAACGGCATGAAGGGATTTACCAAAGCGTCACACATGGCTGCTGTGCAAAGTGATTTTCCGCCGTTTGGAACGACTTGATTCATTCTGTTCACATGAAAATGATCTGCTGGAAACAGAATTGATTCATTTTGGAGAAGTGGTGCAGATGGCAACAGCGAGATGACGACGGGAAAACAAGAATCACTGAAAAATGCTGGAGTTTTCCTGCCACGAGTTGGTGGAGTGTTTTTAGTGATGTATGCGCGCAGAAAACAATACACTGCAAACATTCAATTCACGATGAGCTGCCCTTCTTCATATTAGTAGAAGAAAACTTAGTATCTACTGTTGCCTCCAACACTTCTGCACTCAACCCATAACACTTTTATCTTCAGTATCAATTCATTAACAAGCAATTCCATAAATTACAGGTTGAATTTAGTCTCTTCTTGTGGCTGCCAGATACAACAGTTCCTCTTAATCAAACAGAAAACAACATGCTTTCTTTCCCCAATGCATCGACTTCTTTTAGCTCCATTTATCAAGACGGCCGGGGACGGTTGGTGTGAAACCACCAGAGCCACACTAACACGACAACCTGGCAGGTAAAAGGTCTGCTTCTTGACAGATGGTTGTAGCTGCAGCAGCCAAAACAAGAGCTGGACCGGTCCCAGTCCCATTACCCGAGCCATGAATGGGTGCTTTATAAATAGTGCTACTTTTTCCGGTATTGATGCCGACGTTCCCCGTTAGCATCAAACGCAGCGATCCGAATCCTTTGCCAGGAGTGAGCCGACTGTGAGGAAGGTCAGGCACGCGTTCATTACACACATTTATTATGGGAAGCATTAATTACAAGTTGCTTTTCTGCTGAAGAAGATGGTTGAGAAGAATATATGGATCACATCAGGACCCAGGAGCAAAAACACCGACTGTTAAATTTGGCTCAAGTAGGAATAAGTAGAGTAGCATATGGATTATACTGGTTTACCTCTCTTTTACCGCTTACAAAGCATCACCAGTGCTCTTCGCCTGAGGATTTGAACCTGTGCTTCAGTGTCCTAGATGTTCTGCATAAATAAACCTATTTAAAGGGGGGTTGCTGCATTGGTGAGACATACAGTAAGTAACAGACAGATGAAGGAGTCAGTGCCAAAGCATCCCAGCCTCTTGTGCTGGTGCTCCTGTGTTCTGTCTAAACAGCGGTGACCTGCCAAGACATGAACTCCAAGACCCACGAAGGTATCCTGTGGTATCTGGAGCAGGACCTCCGGACCAGATCCTTTAAGTCCTGCGAGCTGCAAAGTGAAGACGTCTTTTATCAGACGGGATATCGGCTTGGCCTCTTGTCAGCGCACTGTCAGTACTCACCACAGCTGTTTTGAAGATGCTCTAAAACTGACTTCTGACCACAAATCTGTGTCCGACGTGCGCACCTGCCATCCCTCCCGCAGGCTTTCTGCTGAACATGTGAACCGACTGTTCACTTGGAGCTATGATGCACGGGTTTGCCGCTGCGCAGCACAGCAGTGGTGTAGTCTACCAGATAAGAAGACAAACTGTAAAATGTTCATGGCTTTTTTTGTTGCATTCCCACTAAATAATGCATGACTTGTATGAGTTGGATCGCTCAGAACTGGCCACTCCGATGTTTGACCCCTGTTTTGAGATGTATCATAATAATGAACGAATAATGAACAGCCTGGACCCGAGGCCAGGAGATCACAGGTTTGTGTTCTGCTTTGGTCCTGAGATTATCTGGTTTGCACATGTCAGCAACTTTTCAGTTGAACAAACTGAAAGGAAAAAAAAAAAAAGACCATTGCAGGAATTTTTTTTGGCCAAGGGCATTTTTGGCATGTTGACATATGGCGTGTGGATCAGACTATCGGTCCTGTAGTCAACAAGAGACCACCTGAGCCACAGGTGCTGTGATTCATGTTCCTGTCTAGATTAAACTTTATGACCTTTTTGGTAGCTCGATGTCACGTCATAAAAAACCTCCAAAAGAATTAGATTACATTTCAGAGAGCCGGCCCTGGAGAACTTGTTTCATTTTTTCTTTTTTTTTTAAAGTAACTTGAGCAATATGAGAACAGAATCCAAACAACATGAAAACTGGCACAATTCTTCAAAATTAAAGAAAGGTCTTTGTCTTTTAGATTATGTAAATGAAGCCTTTCAGAAGGAGAACTAACTCCGAGACTCATAACATGAAAACAGGAAAAAAAAAACCCAGTTCCTTCTCTTCCATAAAACCTGCTTTGATCCACTGTCTGAATCTCTATTTTTTCGTATCGCCTGTTGATAGTTAGTCCAACCAAAAGCCTGTACCGTCGCAGATTAAAAACAACCGGCTGTAAATGCGCCTTTAAATAAATGGGAACTGTGTCCAGCTGCAACTCCTCTTGATGCCTGAGTCAGCGAGATTCAAGGCAAAAAAACAGGCGGTGAGCAAGATGTATGGGAGTGGGAAAAGAGGAAATCTGGAGTCCATTAGTGGCTATTTTGTTTAGGGGAAGGAGCGAAGGCTATTATTAGAAGGAGACGTCAGGAGGGGGAAAACAACAACAGGGTTTACGAACACACCTTCTATAAATACAGTTTGGATGTCATTGCTCCAGTTTTGGTAGCTAAGTTTAGAACAACTTAACATTGTTCTTGATTTGGCAGTTTATATTTGTCATTTAAAAAAAAAAAAGTTGACCACGACAGTTTAAACACATCTGAGCGATAAATCCCGACACTGAGAAGCAATGAGGAGAAAAATAGAAGAAAAAAACAATAGTGAGACAAAGGACGTCCAAACATCACCAGGACCAACATAAACAGCAGCTGAAAGGAATATCTATTTGGAAATACAGCAATTTCCAAAACTTGAATGTTAGGGGAGTCGCTAAGTAACTTTGAGTGTTTAAAAGCAGAATTCAAAGGAAACTCTGGCTGGATGGTTGCAGTTATTAATTTCTGGTATGGAGTGAGGCTGAAAGGGAAAAAAAAAAAAGGAAAAAGAAATGGGTCAGAAGAAAATGTGTTTGGCCGGATGACGTGTCAGATCTATGGTTTTGAGAGACAGAAATCTAGGGAAAAAAGGTGGAAGGTATTTGCAATTTAGTTTTTTTGGTTCAGTTTTGGCAGGGATATTAAAGTGACGTGAGAAGACGATGGAAGGAAAACACAGAGGGAAGGGTGGGGGTGAGAGACAGACAGAAACAGAGAGAGAGAGAGAGCGAGAGAGAGAGAGAGAGAGCGAGAGAGAGAGAGAGAGAGAGAGACTGGTTTTTGCTTCGGCAGCCATCTATCTTTGGCTGTGCTCACGCCCCAGCTGCTGCTAGTTCAAAGTACGGTCATTGGCAGGGAACCAGCCGAAAGGCTGCGAAAAACACCCACACAGCCACTTCACACACGGAGGAAAGCAAAAAAGAATCAGAATGTCTTTGGAACAAACAGACATGTCAGACTGGAGCCCAGAGTCACATAACTCCTGCTTCAGAAATACTCCAACATCCAACTTGGACTGGATGACTGAAGTCTCCACTGGATCCAATGGGACTGATGGCGAAGTTAATGTTTAATCAGTTGAAGAGCGCAGAAATGCCAACGCCAGAGATGGTGCACCATACAGTTAAAACAAACTAAGGTTAACGTTGTACATTTATGATTTCCCCTCATAATACATGTTGAAAATGCAGTAAAAGTGAAACGTTCGTTTGGCCTGACACCGTGGTGATGCCTTTGCAATACCCAAAATTAAAGATCCATACATCGACTTTCAATCATGTATTGGATGCTCTCTTTTTTTTCTGGACCGCTGCCAGATTTTCTAGGGCAAGGTCTGGGCGTTCAAGCGGAAGCACTGATGTTGTGGAACAAATTTGTCTGCATGTCCTTAGATAGCAATAATTCATACACACGTCATTCCATCGTGTGTATTTATGCTATAGAGTCCTTGACCTCTCCAGTGTGTGTGTGTGTACGTTTTCCCGAGCACGTGTTCCTGCACACGCTCAGTGAAGCAGGTGAGCAGAAAATCATGTTCGTGAACCATGCAAAACCTTGTACTGCTGGGTATAACAACATAAACACACATATACACACACACAGACACACACACTGGAGTCAAAAGTCTGATGATTTCCTTGTAAGGATCGGACTGTTCTTAGAGTGTGAACGTGACTGTGGCTGTGCGGCTCCGTCTATTGTCTAAACCCATCTGACACGTCTGGGTCACGGCGGATACAATGTTGGGTTTTGTTCTTCTTTGGGAATGTGGCTGGTTGGATGTGGAAAATGAAACGTGACCAGGTGGCCCGTGCCAACGTTCAGGTGTGGCAATCTGCAGATCAGCACTCGCTAAGGTGAGCTGAGCCAGGAAAGAGACGTGATCTTGGAGCTGTACCATTTTCTGCTATGATTAATATGTCAACATGCAGGGAAGCATTGATGTGACTCCACGATAGTCAACAAACACCAATAATTACATTTTAATTGGATTCCATCGTTGAGCTGCTCAATATTAAATGGGGCAAACATGTGGAAAAGTCTGATTGCAATAAACAGAAAAAAAAATTAAGTTTTCTGAAACATTTAAAAAAAACACACTGTAGCTTGATATATTGAGCAAAAAAGTCAAGTTATTATCAGCATTTTTATCATAATCATTTAAGTTTTACAGATATACTAAATATATATACATATTTTATGTTGTCACTATTTGTTCCTTCCACAGTATGTGAGTCCATAATTGCAACTACTGCTACTTTTAAACAATCATGTTTATAATCACCAATATTTCTACAACTAGAATCACAACCATAACATGTATTAACACTATAACTATGGTGACTCAAATATTAACATAATTAAAACAATTCCAACAAAACACTTTGACATTACTGGTCTCTGTTTCACATTACTGGTCTCACATTACTTGTAACTGCTGTTATTACTACTGTTACTAATGTCAATATTTCTATTTCAGTACTACTGACTTGTATTTTTTTTTAATTATTATAAATGATCGACATCCTGTGACATGATGCACATAACTGTCCTCGTTTATGAGAAACCAATGAGAAACCATCCATATGTGCTTAACAAGAATTAACCTCCTGGAGGCAAAAGAACACAGACAAAAAACGTCTGAACGTTCTATACATTAAGGTGTGAGCCGCTTGTGTCTCCAGCCGTCATTCTGTAGCCTGAGAAGCCTGATTTATGGCCACGGTTACAAAACTTGTGCAGTAAAAATCAGTTTATGCAGCTCAGTCCTGCTGCTGCTTGGTTTTGTAGTAAAAAAGTGTAGGTTGTGATTATCTGCAGGGAACAAATGTAAACATGTGTTCAGGCTGTATTTGAGACTGTGATAAAAAACCTTGAGTGCTGAGGGCAAGAAGGCAAGAAGCACACACTCTTGCAAAAAGGAAGCAGTGACTGAGCCCTGCCCTGTTACTTCCTTCAATAGGACAGATTCATTGATAGCGCTATAAGGATCACGTAGCTACCGTACACACACAATGGATTACACCGGGGCCCAAATGGGGCGAGAGATTTAACAGCTATAGCACACAATCTGGCGGATTGCGCAGGATTTGGTGGCAATTCTTTGATAATATTCATGAAAACAATAAGCGAAACACAATTAGGTCTAAACAAATGGAAAGCTGTAAATTTAGAATGAAGATTAGCCAGTTTGAGGTTTGATGGTGACACTCAAAACATACAGGCATCAGTTTTATTTCACCACGGAGCAGAAAAACGTGCTTCTTCAGAGTGACGGTGCAGAAATCAGAGTGATGAGTCGATCCTCTGTGACGTGCTGAGGAGACATGAATTCTCCGCTGACAGAAATAAAAATATTTTTGTGTTGTACGGTGCATATTTAGAGCCGAGGAGACTCTAGTGGAGGAAAAAGGAGCGGCTTCTGACTGTGTGTGACGCACCGCTTTTCCCAGCCGGGCCCCGGGGAGCCGAGCAGGTAAAGTGAGCCGTCCTGCCGCTCATCAGATAAGCAGCACCACGCTGCTGCTGCTGCTGCTGCTGCTGCTGCTGCTGCTGCTGCTGCTGCTGCTGCTTCACGCATTCACGTCTGTGTGTGTGTTTGTGTGTGTGTGGGTGTGGGTCTGTTCTTAGCTTGCATGTGTGAGTGCGTGTATTTGTGCACAGGAAGGAGCTGCTTCCAGCGCCGTGCCCAGGCCTTTTCCCGGTGACGCTGGCATTTTGGCAGGGCTGACATCTGACTTCCTGTTCTCGGGGACGGGCCGCCTGCAGGGGGCAGAACGACGACACCTGCGCCACGCTTCCCTGCAGGAACAGCTCACCCAGTACAAAAAAATAACACATTTTGGCTTGGATAACCTGACGTAGCGTGATGACACATAATAATTCATCCCGGTGTGAAATGGGATAGCTACACCCCGGTTGTGTTGTTCTGGTAACTTGGAGGAAAACACAATGACAGTCACGAGTTCAGCACGCAGTCTGCACTTGAGATTTGAGAACATCCCGTCGTCTGCTGAGTATTATTATTTTTTACCAGAAGGGGGAATAAAAATATCTCCTCTGCTTAGTGAATAAAGCTGCTTTACCATCAAACTAACAAAATGTCTAACCCTCTCCCAAAAAAAAGCATGTCATTGTAATTTGTCTTCATTACAGTCACATGATATTCAATGTAAAATATGCGCTTTAACAAAAATTGTATAAATTGTTATAATCCAGCGTGGAATACGGGTCTGAGTCGTTTTGTTGAATTATGCTCTCCACCACAAAATCAGTGAGAATGAGTCCACCTTGGACTTAAAGCTCCCAGAATGTGCTTATCTCTGCACTTTACTCACATTAGCTGGCTGCTAAGTAAATAGGACGTTTACTCTAAGTGAGCTAAACAGTTTTTAACCAGCTTGCTTCCCATGGTGGTTTTATAGTTCTGCACACTCATTTAGAGCAGGCTGTCTGTGCAGAAGCTGGACCGAGACGCTGTTTGACATTTTAGCCACTTTAATGCAGGTTTATTAACTTACATCCCTTCTGGGAAGATAGGAAGTCATCTGGGGTATGGAGTTTGAATGGATTCACGCTTTTTTTTTTCCATTCTTTAATAACTATTTGAAGACTTTCCATGAACTAATAAACTGGTACTCTTCTCCTTTTTTTTTATGTTTGATTTTTTTTTTTTTTTTTACACAGTCAGCAGGGACTTTGGGATCCCCGGTCTACATGAATGACTTCAACCGGCTGCCACCTGTCGAGAGTACTTTCCTTGAACCTAACGTGAACACATGACTGCGTGCACGCCGGCGGTCCACGCCGAGCCCCACGCTGGCTCGCCGGACCCGCTCCATGTGCGTGCCCACATGTTCGACTGGGACATTCTTCCACGCTACATCGGCCTGACCGGGACACTCAAGCCCAGCCTTAATAGACAGTCTCCCGCCTCTAAACCCTTATTAACTCCTCGCAGCTCATGGATTAAGTCTTGGGACCCAGACAGCTAATAGCCCCGTATGTGTCTGGTAAAAAGCCGCTCACCCATTCACAATGCTTTATGACTGCCTGCAACTCGCGGCCTTCCTACATAAACGTCCTGCAGAGTGTCATTTGCAAAACAAGTACTTAGTGTAAAAAGGACAGCAGTTTAGAGGAAGGGGAGGGTGGGGGGGGGGGCAGGGGGGTCATGTTTAGGTTTCACAGATTAGCAGAGGATGGCTGAGTAAGGAAGAAATGACGAGACCGAGCCACAAATTTAAAGTGGCGGTGTGGCAGATAATGTAGGAGTTTATATCAGAGACCAGAGGCATTCACACGTGCCTGAGAGGCACGGGCTCGTCCACATGAGGCCCTCCTGCTGTCGGTGCTTTTTTTTTTCCGATGAAGAAATGGCATATTTACCAAATGAGCACAGTGCTCTTGAAAAGCCCGAAGATATCACAATGTTCTGAATGTGACTGCTGCGTGCAACACTGATTAAAAATACAAACAAACCCACCAAAAGAAGAAAAAAAAAACCTCACACATTAAGTCACATTTTGTTTTTAAATCTGCGGCATAAAATCTGTTTCTGTCAGTGTTTGGAGTATGATGCAACATGCACTGTCACTTTCATGCTGGCAGCTGTCGCTAAACATATTTCTGGGTGTGGAACAGTACTCAGCTAAAAGACTTGCGTAAGTCTGTGATGAGATTCCAGTGAGTAAGTGCAGAAAGATAACATCCAGTGGGTTTTTCTGGTACAGATGCCCTGATAAAGGGCGAATCTCCAGCAATATAGGCTATCTGAAAAGATGACCGAGAGTTCACACATGTATGGGAATTGCGGCACATCACATCAGTCAAGGACTGTGAACACAATGTTTTAAAGAAAACCTCGTTTTCCTTCCACTTGCTGAATGTCAGCCGGAGCACAGACTCTGACCCACAGCTGTATAAGTGCTGGATTCCAAGCAGTTATAAACCAGATGACCTTTTTATTTGGTGACGCAAGTGACCATATTAGATTACTTCCGTATTTCTTCCAAAATAACGAAAGTAAAGCTAAAATGGCAAAAAAGTTCAATACTATAGGAAAACTTTTGATTTTGATCATTTTGATGCTATAGAACATGACATGACTATTGATACTGCTACTTTAGCTCTCAATTAGATATATTTTTCACAAAAATCCAACAAAGCATGCACAGAGCAGTTGATTTCTCAGCAATAATCACAAAAATACCTTTGAATTTACTGCTTTCATTTTGCTAAGTGGATAAAAAATGTTAAGTACATCACATAGTGAAACCAACTTGACTATCTTTATCGAACGTATTGGTGGCCTTTACAGGGTGAAAATGAATGTAATTTAGTTTTTCCCACGGGTCATCTGTTGTATGAACGTGTTTCACCAGGATGTTCATCACCGTGAGTAATCATTACTATCCTCACACAAATGTGGCATAGGTTTTGAGGTCATTCAGATAAACACTGTTTTTATTGCACATTTAATGCCCAACCGACCTGGAGTTAGTCTATCTTTAGAAGTCATACGTGCAGACAATAATCTGCCGTTAGTGCTGTAAATACTCACGCTGAAAGTCATACTTTTAACAAACCAGTCGCACGCAGCAGGAGCGCCGTTTCATAACAACATTAGCAGGCTCATCTTGATAACAGCAGGTACATTCGGGACTGATTGCCCTCGCTTGAGGTTTTCTGACCTTGTGCCAGAGTGCCTGCGTTACATAAGGCTCCCAGACAGGTGAAAAAACAAACGAGCAATTACCAGTGTCTCCCCGGAGAGTGTCCCGACAGATCCAGCCAGTCCGGACCAGTGCGGCTGCCGGTGAGAGCATGGTTTGCGTTTCTGTATGAAGTGTGCCATTCAGCCTGAGCTTCACCGTGCACGACGAGTGTGTGAGCACACTCGTTGGTATGCAGCGCCACGCACTCAGATTATATGAGCTCACCTGATCCTGCAGTTATTAATAAATGAAAAGCAGTGTGCAGTAAATATGCATGACTGACATAATGAGAAAAGCATTAACTTGCAGAACTCAAAATGAAGCCGCCTGTTATGTATTCAGTCGACTGGACGCACCGTGTTTCAGGCTGACTGGTGAATTTAATTGTGAACTTTTAATTGTGTCTCTGTGTGTGTCCTGACCCCAGAACCCCGACTTTAATAAAGCAGTAAAGAAGATGGATGGAAGCCATTTGTGTACTTATGCATGTGTCCTCGGTGTGTGAGTTTTTGTGCGATGCTCCTTCCTTTCCACCCCGGCTGAGCTCGCCGCGGGGCGAGCCGACGCCCGGCTCAGGCAGCGGTAATCCTGGAGGTGATGACATTTCGTCTCCGGCTCGTCAGGTGTGGCTGCAGAGCTTCAGCACAGGTGTGAGTTCAGGACGATTCATAGAAAATAGCACCGGCAGATGGCTTCCTGTTTACTCACATTTAGGAACAACATGGTGCTCAATGTTTGCGAATAAAGACTGCGGCCCGGAGCACATCTTTAAAACGCTGCTGTTTGGAAACTGTTGCCCGTTTCTTTCGAGCAGTATATGTGCAGTCCTTTTTGGATCGTGGTCATCTTCAATATAAACGAGTCAATAAAAAATAAAAGCGCTTTTAGTGTTGCCTGGTGGCTTCATTTCAGTTCCTCTCATGTTATGAAAGCGTCTTGATGGACTTTCTCAAGCATGTAAGGCAACATATCTGCCAGCTATTCATATAAGCAAAGAAAATAAACTTTTATTTCACAATCAAACTTTTTTTTCAGCGGGAAATCTGTGATGTTTTATTAATACGCTTTGGGTGTTTTTAAGAAGATTCCAGCTGCTACACTACCAAACAAATTACACCCTACTTCTTCAAAAGCTCCTCTGGCACAAAGGTGGTAGTTTGAGTTATGCAACAGCACAGTTTCCTCTCGCTGAACTCTAAATCGGGCCCTCGGCGGTGAAAGATCTGACCGCCACACGGTCCAAAGGGATGAGGAGAATAAAACAGGGAGGCCGGCTTTCAAGAACCTGATCCAGGAACACAAATATAAATTATTTCAGGGACAACTTCGCACAAGTGGCAAAGAGACAAACACAGATGCGTTTGAAGTAAGCAGTGGCAGACGTACTGAATTAAACATATATTCAGAAACGGTGCTGAAAAGCTGTACCCGAGCAGAACTGTCTTGAAGAGGAAGCGTCTGTTCACATAAAAACAAATCTTCCTCCCTACAAGTGAATTAATCAAAATTAGAATATAAAACAAACATTTTGGGGAAAAATGTACTTTCATTAGTGCCGGGTTTGAATTGCTTTTCAAAATCAGTAAAATCACACTTACTTAGCAAATTTCTACACACACACACACACTCGCTTGGCGTCCTTTTAGGTTGCAGCACAGACGCTGCTGTGAGCACAAGAATAACTCCTCGGGGTTTTATACCTCGGCGAAGCGCGGCGGGGAGCCACGTGACGGTGAGGTGACATCTGAAGAGTCGTTCCCGTCACGCCCTGCAGATGTGATGCGCAGCACCGAGGCCCTGATGTAACTTTCGGTTGCCACAAACTTCCTCTATCTGTGGGAACAGTCAAGACGCGTGGCGAAACGACCCCGGCAGAGGGACCCTGCCCCTGGGCGGCTCTGCTCCGCTTCCTGTGATGAAAATGCCTCCATGCCTGATGAAACACCCAGAGAGCTCATATGGAACCGTGCACTTTTGCAAATCATGGAGGGATTTTATCTTTACCTGAAAAGTCATATTTTATTAATAGATGTTGTTTGTTTTGGTTGTAAGTTGAGGCTTATCTCAGCGTAACACATCCTTTGTGTGTGCATTTCAAACAAGTTTTTTGTTGAAATATAATCATCAAGGGTTTACTTTTCCATGTTTCTATGCTGACTATAACTGTTTTTTGGTTGTTTTCAGCGACTTTGCGACAAACTGTATGGATCCAGGCGAGTGGAGGAAAGATCAGCGTGTGTCTTCGTACCTGTTTCGTATCACCAGCTCCATGGGGGGAGAGTGAACGTCCATTTTTTACTTCACACTGTTCTCAGTTGCTTCTTCTTTTTTTAAAATGTTCTCCTGGACTGACATGGAAGTTACAACATTTTTACATATGTACTTCACTCTCTAAAGTCTGAAAAATTCCACGTACCCAGTGTAACTGGAAGTAGTGGGACGCTGGCCAACGTGGTTGTGATCACATGACAGATGGAGCAGATGAGTGAAAATGAAACTAGATCCATGGGGTTTCCCAGCGGCAGTGAACTGTGTGCGGACTTCAGGGAAAAGATTTAGCCTCTTAGCGCTCTCTTTTCAGCTTCAACAGAAAATATTTCCCTTTGAGCAGTTTGGCACCATCAAAATCTAAGCGGGGGGCTGATTCATCTGCCAGCGAGAGGAGCCTCCTGAGGGATCCCTGAAATCCAAACAAATTAAAAGACATTGGTGGAGATGAGAACGTCCCAAACAGAGAGAGCAGCTTTTTATATGAGAAGTGTAAAAATCAGGACCAGGCAGTGTTTGTACACAAGTTAAAGAGCTCCCAGCAGCCAGTGCGAGGAGGCTCCGGCCGAGCATCACCGACACTGTGGGACCAACTGCAAATATTAAAACCCACACACAACAGGCGGCCCTTATTCTCTGTATTCCGTAAGTGTGCCGCTGCATCCTCAAGACTAGGACAACATGTGGCTAGTTTATGTGTTTAATAAATGTTTAAGGGTCAGTGTGACCTGAGCCGCTCTGCCACAGGCAGAAAGCTGTGGCGCAGCGGCAGTGGTGTGTTTGGCCGTTCTTCTGAAGGGACTGAAATGTCACTGGTTTCCAACACCACACTCGCCATTCATACCTCCAGGAAATTGACTTCAGGATGCAACCCCCCCCCCCCATTCCCAAGAAACACACTGTAATTTCCCTGTTTTTTCTTCTTCTCACATTCACACCGGAGCCATGACTGAACCGCTGCTGACAGGTGTGAAACCTATTTGTCTCACGGCAGCAGTAAAATGTTTTTCTTCTATCCGATCCTTAAGAAAACCAGCCACGCAGCATGCAAACACACAAAGAGAGAAAGAAAAGGTTAGTATTCGTCTTCAACTGTGTAGAAAAAACACATAACACTGTGACAAGTGACAAATCAGCAGCAATCTGTGAAAGCCAGGCGGTGGAGGCAGTGTTAGTATTAGTGGGCCACCTAGAGGTCCCAGCAGTCACATCTGCAGCTCAGATCTTCATTTTGTAACATTTGTGCTTCTGTTTGTTGTTTCACAGATAGTTGAGAGCATTCATCTGGATCAGACCCATTCAGTGTTCCTGACAGGCCTGCAAGATGGTTGAATAAAAGTTGTAGAAGCTGGGTGCAGTTTGTTTCAGTTCATGGCATTTGTGCTTGTGGGCACTTTTTGTTCGCTGCATGAACAATCATTATTCAGCAGTCCTGTGGGCTCGTGGTAAAAGAGGGAGATTAATGCAGAATGTTCAAGTTTTATTTAGACATCGGAGGAATTATTGGAGAACAGATTGCTGTTTTCAAGGATTAAACTTTCAATAAACATAACCAGACAAAACACAGTCAGAAATTCTACAGTGATGCAGACCAGAAACAGCAGTTTATTAAAGCCATGTAACAAAGCGCTTTCTATTTAGTGATATATTTATACTCAGCAGAACCAAAGGCAACTTATGGCTCAGCCTTCTACTCCAGCCTCTCTGGAAAATTAATTGCCCACCTGCCCTGATCCTAAAGCCTTCCCTTATTGAAAGAACAGCAGAATCCTCGCAGCCTCAACTCAACTGAAAAGCTCCTGCTAAAACTTTCTTTAGATTCAGTTAAAACATCAGCACTGATGTGACAGCAGAAGTTCCTTCGTGTCTGTCTGACCTGCATGTTTATATTCCAGCTTTACTGCATGAAAGATCCATGATTCACAGCCTGTGGAGGAAAGACTGGGGAATCTTGTCCCAGTGAGCCCCCTAGAGGTAGAAATCTTACTTGCATTCTCGGTTGATGCCCTGAGGTTTGTATCTGTCAGATCTAAGATATAAATGCTGCCAAATGTGACACACAGAACAAAGCTTCAGACACATTAAGTACATTCCTCTGTGAGAACCTAAGTGCATAAGTGTGCACAGTGACTTATCCCTTTATACGGTTTTATCTTGCGATAGTTTCTTCTTACTAAGTATTTAAACGTACGTTTGGCGTGACAGTCGGCTGCTCCCTTTAACTGAACTCTCCACCTCAACTCATTACATTGTGCAGTCTAAATTCATCCTAGCGTCCCTTAACGCCACATGCAGACTGGAATCTGGGTCCAGCGAGGGTTGTCTATCACTGGGAATGTTGCAGGATCGATTCCCTATGTATCAACATGTCGGAGTGTCCTTGAGCAAGACAATGCACATCAAGCCGTTCCTAATGGACGGTCTGAGCGCCTTGGGTGGCAGCTGGATCCATTAATGTATTAATGTGTGCATGAATGGGTGAATGTGATTAAAAATATAAAACGCTCCTTTTAAGTGAAAATCTATTTTCCATTTATCATTTTGAACTTAGCATTTTTTTTTTGTTGCTCCAAATTGCTGTTACTAATGGACTCAGGTCAATATCGAAACCATCCAACACTCAACACACACACTGCAAAGCTCATCTCTAAAGCCCCCCCCCCCTCCTCGCTACTGAAAATACGGGCAGCTTCTAGAATGACCTAAACGCTTGACTGCATTCCAGGAGACATTTTTCTGCGTTTTCTTATTATTTCTATTTTTCACAGAACAAAACGCAGCCTCTCTTTTAAAGTTGTGCCTGATAAACCTGCTGAATAGCAGAACTGCGTGACCCGCCTGTCCCTTGCACACTGTCTTTTTTTTTTTTTTTTCCTCCTCTCTCTTTCTTTTTTTTCTGCAGACTGGCACAACGCCCAGACGGCTGCTGCTTGCGTGCCACCACTGTTTGGGTAGATTTGCATCTGGGCTCTAGAGACAACCGCGATGATTCACCAGCCTTTGTGTGTACGCGTGTGACTGTGTTCTGAGATGAGTGTGCCGTTTCACTCAAATCTTCTCACTCTGCCTCTCATTTCTTTTGCGGTGCTGTATTATTTTCTGTCATATCTGCCCAAGAATGACATACATTAAAACAGAGAGTCACTCGAATCCGAGGTATTTTCACTACGAGGTGAGAGCGCTAACCACACCGCTGTGTGGCCCAGACCTGCTACCAGCCACTGATTATATGCAGATGTGCAGAGGACAGGCCGTACGGCACAATAACAAAAAGACTAAGAATATAAAGAGCGCACAGAAAAATATAATGTTGGAAAAAGAACAAATAAACAACCTTGAAATTGGGTCTATGATTCTCTCTGATTTTTGCCACACACTTGGGGAGAGGAGTGGTTATGTTGTGTGATGTGAAAGCCCAGCAGGGACAGTGAGCGCAGGAAGAAAAAAAAAGAAAAAAAGAAGAAGAATAAGCTCCCGTTCATCATGAGGGCCAATGCATGTCAGAAGGTTTTATGTAAAGAGCAGCACGTACAGTACGAGGAGATGGATGAAGAAGTTAGCAGCTTTGGGACACGTTATTCCCGAAACGCCCTTCTAATCAATTCCCGATGACTGCGTCTCAGATTCGGCAAACGTACAGGAAATCACCCTGAGGGTTGTTTCTGAAACAAATGTGACACAGTGTCTGAATGGAAAATACAGACAATAACAGAAGCAATTTACAGCCTTTCTTATTGCAACAAAGCTAACTTTGCCCCTGGCAAAATAGCTATTAAGAGAAAAAAAAAGGTTACACATCAACCGTATTTTATTTGTTATTTATATTTGACCTAATTTCTGAGTGTGTGTCATGCCGCGGCAGCAGGGATCTGGGAGATCATGTCTGATTCTCTTCAAATTTTACCAGCAACATTCAGGTGATTGAAAATGTAAAGTTCCACCTGCAGCTGTTTTCTCCGCTCGCCGTCTCTGTCGGCCTGTGACCTTGTTGTTTCACATTAAGAGGATTTGTTCTCGGGGTATTAAAATGTTACAACAGAGTTGAGCCCCTCCTGGGAAAACTTGGTTAAAACTCAGAGAAACTCCCAATTCCTTAAAAAAAATCTACCATTCTCTATTTAACCATTTCTGTTGCTCAGATGTCCTGTTTTGACAGTTCATATAGCGCCTGCATGCCAGCGGGGGGAAACAACCTTGAAACAGACTCAAACTCACATTATTCTTTACAGGATATTTCCCTGATTCTAGCTCATCAGTATGATAGAGAAACATTCTTGATTTGCTGCCTGACATAACCCACCCACCGCTAAAAGGCGCCACAGAGGCGTGATGTGTTTTACCTGCTTCGCTGGTCACCAGTTTAAACCGTACAGATGTATTTATCTTGAACTTTTTCTTTCACTGAACTGGTCTGTCAGTTAAAACTCAAAGTTCCCCTTTGCCTCGTCACAAAGGAAACTTATTAAATATTGTGTGCCGAGGGTTTTATGACTAATCTGCTGAAACGTCTTTTTCATAACAAGCGACGACTTTATTAGCTGAAGTTCATAAAATACGAGAAATGTGCCATAAAAAAAGTCTTTTCAGTTTGGGATCCTTTCTCTGACAACAGATACATGGCAGCCTGTTATAAATGATGTCTTTCTGAATGCGAAGGCTGGCTTGTGTGTGTGTGTGTGTGTGTGGCTTTCAGCCACTTCCTTTTTTTAAAAGCCTACCAAGGACACCATGTTCTGAATACGACTGCTTTCACTTCACAAAGCTGCCACAGAGAGGCTGATGACGACTGTTTTCCTGTGAGAGGCGCGTACCTTCAGTAATGAGCTTCAAGGTGATGCGAGACAGCTGCGCCGTGACCTCCGCTCGCTATCGACGGCGCGCTTACGTTGATCGCGCGGTTTTGCAGTCCTCCGAGACGTGCGCAGAACAAAACCACGGGCAGCAGAGACGCGTGTATACAAACAACACACTGTGTCGGCCGAGACGTGACGCCTTTCCCGTCCAGATGATGTCTGTCGGTCGGCTTTGTTAACGCGGACTTGTTAATTTCACGAGGTTTCATCCTGCGGCTCATTCCCCTGCACGTCTCTAATCTGCATCGGTGGTAAAAGCACAATGCGCTTCATCCTAACGGTCTGTGGAAGATTAGCGATCGGGCGAACAAAGGCGGCCGGTTTGGCTGACTGGCAAGGCCTTTCATGGGTTTAGTCGTGGCTGTTCTGTACATTTTGTTCGGCGACGGGATGTGTCTACCGCCTGGCCCGGCCGTCTCACCGGCGGGTGTCGGAGACTCTCTCCCCGGTGCTGCAGAGACATACTGCTGGAGATCTGCTGAACCCCGAGACCGTCCTCAGAGAGGGGGTCTGCCAAAACGGGCATCTGCTTCCAGCTCTGGCAGTTCAGTGAAATTAAACACAACGCAGAGACAGTGACAGCAGCAGTATGTTGCAGAGTAAAATGTGTCCCGTCACCTGGGAAAATAATCATCTTTTTAATATGCAACAAGTCGAAGCAGAGGTCAAAGGTCCTGCTCAGGGAATCACTGCAGTGACCGATTGTCTGTGGGATTCGAACCTGCAATCGAGGCCACCGCTGCCCTGCTGGTTTTAGAAGCTGCATCTAAAGAATTGAGACAAACAAGCAACAGCAGCAGACGACACGAAGATAAGTTTATGTCCTTTAGATCCCCGATATATCAAAGGTACAGCGGGAACTGTGGAAAGGTGTTAAAACACAGTCCTCCAGACATCTCTAACGCTCGGGAAGAGGAATGATTCAGCTCAGGAGCGATGAGGTGTTTCTCTAGTAATACAGAGGTCTGACATGTTAAAAAAAAAGCTTTGGACAACATTAAAGCCAACAGCCTGTAAAGACTCCAACTGTCTTTAACAAGCTTACTTCAGTAATTGAAACTGCGGTTTTAATTTTATAATAGCGGCCATTTAGAAGCACATTACTGCAGAAGGAATGGTGTTAAGTAGCACACTTTATTATAACACACTATTCCCAACACTGCTTATCAGCTCTATGAAAGACTTCTCCCTTATTCTTTGTGTCTTTGATGAAAAGCTGCATGGATTTAGGATTTAGGACTTGCCTGGGATGTTGGTTAAAATCTTCACTTTGGTGGGAAAGTACAAACTTCACAGGAGGAAGAATATATCAAGAGATGCACACAAGTCCTTCTGGAAGATCATCAAGATCATCAGGTGTTTTTCTTCAACAGTTGGGTGCACAGCTTTACTTTGCAGATGTAAATGAAGCACGTCGACACATCATCTGATCCTGGACCAGACGTCAGCCCCGTGCGGCTGAGTGTTGTGAGTCTTCACAGCACGGAGCAGCAGGGCACAACAAAATCTCCCACGGAGTGACCGCTTCAACAACACGGACGCCCTCGCACCAGCTCCTCTTCACGTAGACACCCACATGATCCGACCGCTGTGTTTGATCAGCAGCTCTGATAAAGATAACTGAACACACACACACACACACACACACACACACATAGTCGGGTAGAAAAAAAAAAAGATTTTACATAACATAATCCTCTTAGCACTGAACTTTAACAAACTTTCACTCCATTTCCTTTCAATCCACCGAGCTGCACGGCAACGAATACAATGACAGTGTAGCTTCAGCATAATGGTGCTGTGAATGGCTGCTGTGTGTGTGTGTGTGAGAGAGGGAGAGACAGAGAGAGAGAGAGAGAGAGAGAGAGAGAGAGCAGGCATACGTGCATGCGTGTGTGTGTGTTTGTGTACAAATGTGGGTGTGTGCTTGTGTATGTCTTCACGAAACAGTTTTCACAAGTCCTGCACTGATAAGTGTAAGGAACTTGTTTCTCGGGTCACATCTACACACACACACACACACACACACACACACACACACACACACACACACCAAACACATTGATTAGTTTTCCTGATCTGGACAGACGGAGGGGTTCTAATCCTTTAAGTATGGAACAATATAATAACCCTGTCTTAATGCATTTGAAGGGCTGGCATGAGAACACATGCATCAATATCACTCAGCTCAACAGTTCCTAGAAAACAACTCATCACTTTTCTTGTTCTGGAAGCAAACTTGTTTTTTCCTCCCTGAAAGTTCATTAAGTAATAAAACTTTCTGAAGACGTTGGTGCAGCGCCGCCATTCATGTGATAAAAGGACATTCCTCGGCAAATAAATGTGAAATATGTGCGTTTTCTCTGGCCTCAGTCACCTGAGCGGTTGGCCTTTAAGCTACTTAGAGAGATTGACCTCATGTGAGAGCGTGGCGAAGGATGGATGAGACGAGAACAAAATGTTCTAGACGCTCAGGGTTGAAACTAGGTCATGAAGTTTGGAGGGAAAGCATGTGCTTCCTCCTACTGGCTGATATATGCAGTGTAGGCAGAGTGGCCATTAAGGGCTGGAGGAGCCACCAGACAGTCACAGTTCAGAGTGTGAACTGCTCCGGGCAAAGAAAGAACAACACAAAAAACCTAAAACCTGCTTCCTGACTTCCTGAGACTTTTTATTCGGGTGGTGGTGACGCAATGGGATATCCAGGAATAACTGTAGATCCTGTTTACTATTCTCCAAGAAACTTTTTTAGCTCAGTCGGCGAAGAGTGACACTTGTTGCTTTCTGTAAGAAAATGTTATTGTTTTGGAGAAAAATCAATACAGTATAAACAGATTTTTTTTTTTTTTTTTTTTTTTTTGCGAGTGGGGTCAGGGGGTCGGGGTGAGCCAAAAATCACAAATCATTCCGTCAAACCTGTACCGTGGCATTGCATCATTTGTTATTTCACTTCTCGGCATACAGACTTGATTCAAAAACATTTTCAGAAACCGTATGACCCACAAGCTCATGTAAAGTTACGTCTCTGCTGTACAAATCTCTCCTCCTCCCAAACCTCTGCGGTTCAGCTGAGCTGCGCCTTGGCGACGCGGCCCTGTACTGACATTTATACTGTCAAACGCATCTTCAAATGTCAGGATGTTTGATGTAGTGGCTGCTTCAGTCCGTCCACTCCTGGATTTGACAAGCCGCTGGAATCCCATCTCCACTTTGCCGCTGCGCCGAGGCTCGCCCCGGTCTTTGCTCTTACGTTGACCTGTTTCACCGCTGAAGGCTTGTTTTGATTTCTGTGTGATCTGGATTCCTATTGAATCAACTGGTGAGATGTGAGCCGTGTCGAAATCCCCGCGGAGGGGGGCTCGGCTTGAGATGCGGTGAGTGACACCACCGGTGGCAACCGCCATTATACCATATTTAAGCCCCCTTAGATCACTTTGCGCGCCCGTTTATAGATCAAGTCCAACTGCCAATGAAGAGCAGAGGCGCAGGCTGTACGAGCCGCCTTACAGGGATTCAAATACAAACATGGCAAAGAAAAAAAAAAAAGAAAAATCCTGCTGGCATCAGCATGTACTCAAGTGTGCCGTTACGTGCACTGAAAAAAGGAACACTGAGAATCATGAAGAAAAACAATGATTTGCGCGTGCGCGTGTGTGTGTGTATGAGATGAAAATTATTATTATATTTGAAATTATATTACCTGAAAATCCCAGATTTGCGACACGAGGCTTCATCAGCAAATCTGTTTGTCCAGTGACAAACAGCGCGTGCATGTGCATGCATTTAAACTTTATTGTGCCACCTCAGTTTTATCTCTGGCCATTCTCTCCAACAGTAAACTGTAGGTCACTGTGTACTTTTCTTCCATAAAAAGAAAACACACACAAAAAAACAGAAAAAAAACAATCATTTTTGTGCGAATGCTGCGGCTTGAAATTCAGCACGACGTCCAAACTGAATGCAGTACGATTCTGCACGCTGTGACGCATTTCTGGGCCGTGGTTAGTTCGGTTACTGATCGCATATTTCATCTGAACGACAGAGAGAAGCAACGGCGAGCGCGGCTGTTTGCTGAGTCGGTCTGATGCAGCCGGAGCTCGCGTCGACTGCGTTTGAGGTCAGGTGAAAGACAACACAATACAGGTGTCACAGTAAATCGGACGAATGACGCCTTTTTTGGCTTTAACCCTGGAATTTACTGCAGCGCAGCCACTGTACATCACGGATCACGATGTGGAAATAGCAGCGTGAGTTGCAGATTGACTGCCATTTAATATCTGGGATCCAATACATCATTAATATTGGAACGCTCAAAATAGTTTGGCTGCACTGAGATGATGATGACTGTTATTCCAGAGAGCTGTTGCCTGTCTTCTGTGATCATTATCCTTTGAAACAATGTGCTCTGCAGGAAAGTTTCTTTTTCTCTCCCCCCCCCCTCCCTCCTTTTGTCTGCGGAGGAAACAGTGAGCGAAGAACCTGACAGAAGAAAGTATCTATGGCAGCGGCAGAGATACACGGGGAAGAGGGATGAAACTATCCCTGCACTTCATCCAGACACTTTGTAGTCCTGACCTGCCCACAAACCAGACGCCGAGCTTTAGAGGGAGGTTAACAAGGGGAGTAATTAAGGAATAAAACTATCTGCCAGCACTTTCTTTCTCCCTTTCTCCCTCTGACTTTTCCCTCTCCGTGGCACCGCGGCCGCTACTCCATCAAGTCGACTTCCCCTCTCCCAAAGCCCTTTGTTGGCTCCGTGCTCCACTTCTAATCTGGCAAGCCGTTCCCTCCTAATTTGGGGACTCATTACAGGAGTGATTATCTGGCTACGCGTTGCACGAGTTTAGGGGGGAAGACAATAAAGGTGCAGCTTGTTGAGCTATCTGGGTGTGCAGAGACACGTTGTATATGTTTCAGTGATTTCCTGCACAGTTTAGCACAGATTATCTTGAACAGACACACACACGGGAATATGGGATCTGTTGTGCTCCTTTTTCTTTACCCTGTTCAGAGATCGCCCCTCATGTCATCAGTCCACTTTGAAAGGATTTGCTGAATTAACTATAGGAAAGGATCATTATTTAAGTGAATCAAAAGCAATGAATCTTTTTTTTTTTTTGTAATTGCCGCTTCGGTTGAGTGTCAGTTCCAACAGGTTGCAGCTGATAATGCAATCACAGCAACATAGGAGGACAAAATCACGCGGGAATAGATTTTCACTATTATGCACTTCACCAATCCAAAAAGATTAGATTACAATTGATTCTTGATTGAGTGAAATTAGTTTAGGCGGTGGGAATCCTGCTCAGTCTGAGACGTCCCTTCCTTTTGATTGAATAAAAGGGCAAACTGTTGCCATCCCTGATTCATTTAAACACATCAATCAGGATGATGAGTTGTAATGGAGGAGAGGATCCATTAAAATTATTAATGTTCAGAGATGACAAAACATAATTTTGAAGATGGTAATAAAAGAAGAATCTACATGATCGATGAGACGAGGAAAGCGCTCTGCTGAGAGGCGTCAGCACGTTCCTCTGTGAAAAATATCTGGTGTGAATCCAGATTAAACCCGGAATCCAATCCAGTGTGGTTATTTGTGTGTATGGATGTGAGTGGGTGTAACAAAGCAGACTCTTCTCAGCCCGAACAGTTGCAGGGTTTTACGACAGAGCCTTTAACTGTGGATCAGATTTAGTGGAGATTTAAAGAGAATGAACTGCAGCACAGAGCTCTCCATCATGTCATCTCTGCAGTGATTAGACAAGACTGATTGTTTTGCATATGGCCACATGGTGGCAGTATGGAGCAACGCTGGATTTTTTTTCTTCTGTCTTTTTATATTTATTTATTTATTTATTTCTGGTTTGAGTCCTGCTCTCTTCAGAGCCATGTCCACCTCCAGGAAAGCAAAGGGAGCTGTGTTGTTCTGGTTATTGATCTGCTGGAGCTGTGCAGTGGGAATAGGCTCTAATTCAACCAGCACTGGGAGTAAACCCACCAGAAGGAAAAGCTCAAATACAGCACTGATTTTTCAAAAACTGCTCCTGTTACAGCACAAAAATTGGATTATGAGGCTTAAATTTAATTTCAATGATCCAAAATCATGTTCAGATTAACTTCAGGAGTGTGTTAGGAGGTTGTGACAAATACATCATCCATATAGCATGGAAAAAAACTCATTTTAACACTTTTGGATTAAAAAAAAAAAATCATAAAAAAGAAAAATGTGACTGACTTCAGGATAGTTTTCCTCTCATTGGAGTACAAGTGAAGATACGTCGTCTTCTTTATCTCTTGACTGATAGTGGGGGACTCATAAAAGAGACGCACACAGGAGGAGCCTCCGTCAGAGAAGCACTGTGACAGTCGTAAGAACTCAACTAATTAGTTGAATACCCCTTTAAGAGCATGATGTTGCTTTCAGTGTGACCTGAATTAAAATGCACATTAACTGTTTTTTTTTTTTTTTTTGCCATTGGCTTCGGGAGAAAACCTTTTAATAATCAAGCATCCGCGTGTGATAGAGGACTTTTTTATTCCTGCACACTCAGGGAAGCCATCCTCTGGCTCTCACTGTCTGCAAGCTCAACATCGGGCACCAATCAATTGCTAATTCACACACAAGTGGACAGGAGTCTTCAGTCAGGCCAACAACTCAAAAGCACTAATTCAACAACTGCTCGGCCCTATTTGTATCCCAAGCGGCTATTTGTAAAGATCCACAGTGACCACACAAATACTAGGCGCTGTGATTAATGTCCCCCCACACACAGGGCTGCAGCCGCATATAAAGAGACGAGGATCAATAGCAACTTTATTGATAGGCCCCGCCAAATAAAGATGACATTTGCTCTCTTCGGGAGATCTTTTAATTTGTCATCTTAAGTGGAAAAAGTATTACGCTCTCAACACCGGTTTGCTTTCAAGAGGTCACACTGGGGGCATGTTAAAAAGAGGGAAAGGGTCCAGAAGAAAGACAAAGAGACTGTGATAAGGAGATAAAAATAAGAAAAACAACAAGGCCCATAATAGTGAAGATAAAAGGGGAAGGGGATTTTTTTTTTCTCCCCCCGCAGTGTCAGAATGTTTGCTTTCCATACAATATACTTGAGTCCACCCATTGTTTCACCGCTCACACACACACACACACACACACACACACACACACACACACTTTATTCTGTATTTAGAGGAAAAAGGCCTTGGTGTTTGAACAGCTTTGGTATCAAGTTTGAGCTGAATAAAAGCGCAGACCTCCCTTTGAGGCACTACATGTCATACAGGGAACATTGAGCCATCAAACCAGGCGGCCAGAAGCATTGTTGGGAAATTACACACGGGGGCTTGTGATTTAGTTTAACAAGGGAGAAAGGGGAGGGGATGAGAGGATGGCGTATTCAGATTTTCAAAGGTTTGGAAAAAAAAAAAAAAAAAAAGATTCTCACAACCGTGGGAGGTTTTTTTTTTCTCCTCGTCTGCAAACAATTCATAGTTTATACAGAAGATAATGCCCACTTTCCCTTTTCCCCTCCGTCATCCCATTTCAGCCGACTTCTTCTTTCTCTCTCTCTCTCTCTTCCATCCAGCCGTCCTATCTCTGGGCCTTTTCACCCTCCTTTCTGCCATCAAACGCTTTGTGATCTGGGCGCAGTGTGGGAGCCTCCCCACGCCAGCATGCTGTGATTTGAGCAGCTTGCTGCCGACGACGTGCTTGTCGGAGGCCGGATCAATAAGCAAGGATTCCACACACAAAGCTGAGGTGACAGGCAGAGACTGTGAGAAAGGGGAGCGTGACCTTTGGAGAATACAATTTAAAACATCTCTCCGACTCCGGCTAAGTTAACTCTGGCACCACGCTGTGCCTGCACTTGCAGATCGTTTATTTTCCTGGACAGTACCAATTGAGGGAGTGGAGGGGAAGACGGGGCGGGATAGGGATGGAGGTGAGAGTCTGGGTGAGGCGGGAGGGGGACGTGGAGGCGAGCGCCAATTTCAGCGTGTTGTGCCAGCGAATTTACTTGTTTTTTCTTGGGTTTTTTTTTTTTTTTTTTGCTTTCCAGCTCTGCTCTCCACTCTGAGCCGGCTCTGTTTTATCATCCTGTAAAGGTTGTTTAAGGAGGCAGCCTGCCTCGATGCAGTCTGAAGCTTAAACACAACACTCTGCGCACGAGGTTCCCCCGAAGCTCATTTACATCCTTTGAACCACGGACATGTCCCAAGTC
The DNA here is from genome assembly GCF_902148845.1 of Salarias fasciatus. Taxonomy (NCBI): domain Eukaryota; kingdom Metazoa; phylum Chordata; class Actinopteri; order Blenniiformes; family Blenniidae; genus Salarias; species Salarias fasciatus. The sequence goes on along the minus strand of NC_043746.1, from coordinate 15,737,441 downwards.
TGTGCGCTCACAATAATGCACTGACATAAAAATCTATATTTATCCACACTTAATGACTTAGTTGTTTTTTTGTCTCCTTGCTTTCATACATTTTTTGCACATTTTTTTTCCCTCATTTCTCCATCTGTCAGCTGCACATCGCTGGACAATGCAACACCCATTTGGAAAACATAACAGTGAACCCTGAAGTGCTGAGGCCATTTACACGAACCAGATAGGAACGCTGCGAAGGCAATTTTTAAACCATCATTCCATCAAACGCTCCTGACTAACAATTTTATATTTTGTCAGTTGTATTGATGGATTTAAAGTGTTGACATGCCGTATACTTAGAGAGCCTGTATTTTTCATGTAGTGGGACTGGCATTTTAAAAGCATGTAATGTATGTATTCATGAAGCATTTCATGAATAAGTTGGTGTTTGACTGGAGCGAGGTGTGGAGCACGACTCAGACTGCAATCCCCCTGCTTTTCATCCTCTCCTCCCCGGTCTGCTGCTGTTTCACCGAGCGGACAGCAGGGGGCAGTGTTAAACGAGGTATCTCTTCCAGCAGTGACTTTTTGTCCTCTTAAGACTGATGGGGCTGCTGCAGTCTTGTCTGGAGAAAGAAGTGGGGGGAAAAAAGGGGGGGATCAAGAGGGAAGGATGGAGAGGGAGAGCAGATTGGGGGGCTGCTGCATTGCACAACACCACAGCGCATCAGGAGGAGTTGGTGGATTTACGTTTGCGGCTTCCTTCCCTTGTTTTACATCTCAATTGTGTTTGGACAAGCCCCACTCTACATGTGTAATTACCACTGACACTGTTACTTTTTCCAGACACAAGTTCAGGCCTCGCTTGGGTGATTAGTATGCTTTGTGTCTCCGGGGCACTCGTAAATACAAAAACCAAGGGCCCTCGGTGTGTTAGCCATATATTTGTTTTGTTTCACTTTTCCTCTCCGTCCCCATTAATGTGAACTTACTCATATTAATAGCTCTCAAGGACAAAGGGGGATTCATATGCAAGTCCTATTTTCTGTCTTATGAAATTGCCAAGTGGCAAGGATATCATTAGATTTATGAATAATTCTGGGGGATTTGCCGTCTACATTTCCTGGTTCTGGCATTTTGGATTGAAAATAACACCCTATCATTGTAATCACAAATCATTTGATCTCCCTTTCAGCTGGGACAAAAGGGAAATGATAACAGCCATATTCCCTCTAACAGAAGGGTTTGCACTAATGTGTATAACAAACCATTCGTGGCAAAGATTACATCTTCGAGGAAAATTAACATTCATTGCCACGCGGTTGAAGATTAAATCAATTTCTCTGCTTCCGTCACATCACGTTATCGGCAATGAGATGGTAAACAGACAGTAAAGTGCCGTCTTCCTCGTGGACCAGAGGCATTCTAACACACATCGTAATTTTCCCCGGCCTACGTGATGATGTTTACAACGGAGACATGTCAGGCATCAATATTCACATAGTCGGAATTTATTGGGGAATCGGCGCGGGCATACATTTAGCCAGCAGTTACTCACTCTCAAATGAGAATCAAAAGCTCCTCTGATGATGGAAAACACTGTTTGATATTTTAATGTCTGTATGAGATCGCACGCATGCGGAGGGGCTGTAATAAGTCTGCTAAATAGCGGTAATTTATTTGTGGTCGTCCAACTATTCCGGTGACACCATTATCGTTTTGAACCGCCGAATTCAATCCCGACCGTGGTCCCTTGTCATTAGAGGCGAGCCCTCCGATTGAAGTGGCGAGGGGGTTTGGTTTGCGAACATGCAGAGAGTGACCCTCATTGTGCCCCTGAAACGAATACAACGCTTCCTCTGAACTACAGACATCCTTCCCGCTCCCTCTGGCTTCAAGTCGACTGCCCTCAAAGCCGGCGACACACACGGCGACAAAAACAGACTTATTCAAGAGACCCTTGGGAGGTCTTACATTCCCCTCCCTCCCATGAGTCCTCCATTTGGCCCCCGCCATAAAAAGTCATCCCGCCATTTGATGTTCCACGAAAAGCAATTAGCCGGTCATATTTCCGCATGTAAATGAAATGACTTGTTTCCATGGAACCTGCAGGACCTCAAAGACATATTCCCTCCGCTGGTGCTTGTGACATGTGGTCTACCAGCATTAACATTTGATAAGAAGGGTCGTTTACAACTCCCAGCTGCTCGCCAGCACCAGACAGTGACCTTTCAAACAACAGTAAATTTTACAGACCTTTAAAAAAACGCACCCTGCCATGCCCACGCTCAGCCTCATCATCTCTAATGATTTCCTTATTTTGACCGAGGCGCGTAGGTGTTTCTTCTCCTTTTACATAGCCTAACCCACGCACCAGCGTTCGTCCGTTCCTCCTGCTTGATATTTCAATTCAGGTCCCTGCTGTCTGGATTATTACTCATGAGGATCTTATTTATTTATTCAGTTTTTTCTCCCCTCCTCTCCAGCAGAGACGCATTCTTCACTAAGCTCTATTGGGTTACATGGTGAGATGAGTTTTTCCTCTTGCTTCTTTTGCCACAGATTGCCCGTCTGCCTTCACGCTTGTCAAAACACAACCTCTGCACACACACACTCACACACACACACACCTCTTCCAAAGCGCAGAATTAGACCGATTATGGCGGCGACTGATTTTTCCATCGCTGGTCAGTAGTTTATCGCTGCCGTGGCAAAAAAAAAATCCCCTCTTAACACAATTTGGTCATGTAGATTGCAAAACATATTGCCAACGATACTTGATAGAGAACAAGGAGCAGATTGGCCTTGGAGGGCGAGCGGCACACGGACCCTTTTTTCAAAAGACCGACTGAATAATACATAAATACTGCACAGCTGCAGAGACTGTTGAAAAGGGAAAAGGATGGGCAGCACAAATTTACAATGATACAACAACCTTGAGAGGCAGGAGACATCGATTGAGAGCGTCAACAATGCTCATGCATGAGGGTTAAAAAAGCAAAGGAGCCATTGTATAAGTGCGACTCATTCTAATGTTTGCCATGGCAACTGGATGTTCAACGTTTCTTCTTTTTTTTTCCTTTTTTTTATTTTTTTTTTAAATCATTCAATCTGTCACTGTGTCTGAACTCCGCTGATAATCAGTTAAAAGTTGTAAGCCGCTTTATGTTGGTGTCATAAAATGTCAGCCATAAATCTGTCTGCCCGCCGCTATCGCATGATTATGATGTACTATAACCCCAACACCGGGAATCTGACATAAACTGTGCCTCTGATCTCAGATCGCGCTTTTCATCCACCGCCGCTTTATTTCACTCTTCTCTGCAATTAGTTATCAAAGACCTATCAATCCACGGCGGACTCTTTCAATTTATAGAATAACTGTTAAGTACTAAACCACGGAGAAGTTGTAAAAAAGTAATATGAACACATTCAGAGGAGGCGGAAGTGATTTATATTTTCTGACAATATATTTTATAAGAAAATGATGTTTGATTTATTGTGGAGTAAATCAGAGGAAACAAGTCATTACATGAACTTTTTATGCTCAGGTAACTGAAAAATATCAAATGCCTGGCATTGTTCGGCACGTTTGAAACTTTGCTCTTGAAATAAAACTTTTCTTCAGTTTGGGTCAGATTGTACAAGTTCATTGAAAACAAGAAAGAACCGTCTCCGAATGTCTGATGAATCGTGGTGAGAAAACTCAGTCCTTCTATTTCAACGCTAATAATTAAAAAAAATCTCACATCTAATCAAATGTTTTCAAAGTGCGGAACATAACATTATGCGTCTCAATTGTCTAAGTGTGTGGCCGACGGGATCAATTAATCTGTTCAGCAAATGATTTTAGACTGAATATTCAGTTCACAGAGCAGTGGAGACAAACTGTATAAAGACCTGCCGGAGACGGAAAGCCTTCAACTGGTAACCCTTGATTTCATTCTGCATTCAGGCAGCTGAGAAGCTGATTAATTACTCATTTTGTGAGTTACATCCGAATTTCCAGTTTACAGTTTCATGTGACAAAACAACATGTCTGCCTCACAGTCTATCAGTCCATCACATCATCGACCAAGAGCAGGATGAAATCAAAGCTTGATACTGAAGTATTTGCATTCAAATCATGTTTTTGCACAATTGTAAAGCTGTTAACTGTTTTTATGTGTTTGGAATGACCATCACATTGCAGTGACAAGCTGTTGGTTTATTTCACTGATATAACAAGAGGAGGTCTCATCACTTGTGAACTTTCATCAAAACCGCCGCCATGTTGAGACATCAGATCAGACCGGCTCGTGGAAACCTCCCACTTTCCCAGTGGGAAGCTCCCAGACTGCCTCACATGCCTTTTTCTGGGAAATTAGACCTTTAACTCCTGTCGGTTATTTATAAATGCGCCACAAGCTGTCTTGGAGGAGCTGTTGTTGTTTGTATTAACAGGTTTCCTCTCACAGTGTCCAGTTATATAACAATCCCTAAACAAGACGGTCTTCCCACGACGGAGTTTCAGTTCTATTTTCTACGATTAGGGAAAGCACAGGCCTTTGTGATCAGTTTTCCTGTTTTTCATGGGTCAAAAACATTAAGACCTTTGTTGTGCAGTCCTCAAAGCATCGTAGCAAAGTTCATTTCCAGTAGATGAATGATTTGGGAAAAAAATAAATAAATAAGTAATTTGTTGCAATGGGAATCCCTTTATTTATTTTCACTCTGGCCTTTCAGGTCATTTTGCAAACAGACACTAAAATTAATGTCTCCAGAACTGAAACACTGAGAATTTTACAATGAGCAAAATTCTCCTAAAGAAATGAAGCTGGATGCGAATTCCAAAAAAACAGAGAAATTTATTTTCTGATGGTATCAAGAATGTTTTTTTTCTGGTTTTACTTCACCAGAAACTTTAGTGCAGGACTGTGTGGAACGCGCTTTTTCCATTTTCGCCGAGCACACTTCAAATTTCTTACCAATTCTGAGCAGTTCTGTCCAGAAGAAGCTTTGAGAACAAGCTGCAACAATTCAAACCAGCAAACCTCAAGTCAGTAAATTGTCACGTTTGACAGCTTCCAGTCATTCAAGTCATGACGTTTCTAACTCTATCACCGCCTCGGCGGCACGAGGGGGGATATGTCTCCCCAAACCTCAGACAAGGCCGTCCCCTGCTCAGATACCACTAAAGACTTCAGATACCATGCGCTCGAACACAATTTCCTGACAGTCGTTCCATGTGGGCGCTTCGCTGAGTGTGCCACTGTTTCCTTTGAAACGTGTTGGCAGATTGCACATTAACAGATTCCGCTTGTTCGGTGGATCTCCAGGGTGGAAGGAGTTAAATCACATATAATTCTGTAATGATGGACAATCTGCCATCTATTTCCTCAAGTCTGTTCAGCGTCGTAATTGGTGCATTGCCTCACATCTGTGTTTTTTTTTTTTGTTTGTTTTTTTTTTTTGGCTGGAATAAACTGTGACGGTCTAATCTGAGTAAGCAGTAAAATTTAAAAAAATAAAATACAATAAAATACAGCGCTGCAAGAAGAAAAATTCAATGCATTATGCTTTTATTCCCTACAGGTTCTGCACACTGTTTTAGAGGACACCGAAACTGTCTAAGCCTTAATAAAAAATATAAAGTAGACAGCAAAACACTGCAGCAAGCACTCCAGTTGAAAAATTTCAACTCCAGAATTTAATAAAAACACAAGATTTGTTTTTTATTACATGAGAACTGAAGTATATATCCTCTGAATGGACAAAAGAAGTGTAAATGTGTCTTCGGAGCTTGAGCTTAAATGTGACATTATGCTGGTTCGGTGGTTTCAAAACCAACAAAATGAGGTTCACACAACGTATCAGTGTCAGACGGCGGATATTCTGTGTTTTTGGCTCTGCCTTTTGGTTACAGCACTGAGAAAATCCCAAAATAAATAAAATAGACTTCTTCTGCTAGTTTTTGTATTTTCTTCCCCAATTAGAAAATTTCTTCCACTTTCAAACTATGACTCATTACAAACTTTGTGATCCTCCACATTGTAGATATTATTGGAAGATATTTTCTTCCTGACCCAGATTAACAGTATATAATATAGAATAAATTACATTAATGAGACTGGAGAGTGTTCAGAGAAAAGCTGAGAAACCTTCCCTGACTCTGAGAGCAGACACCAACTTTCGTTCGTTGCACTGAAAATAGTCTTCAGCTCCAAATCGCATTAAGTGACGCATGGCGCCGAAACGTACACACTCGTTTCCTGCACATGATGTGCAACACCGGCGTGAATCGGTATGAGGCACCAGAACCGGGCGCTGCTGACCCGGCCGAAGGGCTCTGAAGACGGGGAAGAACACGCTGAGGGCTGCGCCTCAGGCCTTCACGCCGTGTTTACCAATGTTTGCCAGTGCTTGTATAATGCATTGTCTAACAACTGCTCCTCCTGAAACATGGTAAATTATCAGTGCTTAGCAGGACTTTCATGCAAAAAAAATGATAAAGTGTTTTTTTTTTTTTTTTTTTAAATAGTATTTCTTTTTCTAGTAGAGCCAAGGTGATTATTGTGGGATTTTCTTCAAACTCTTGTGATTGAAGTTTGGCCTTTTTCAGAAATGTGTACACAAAGCATGAGGGTACAGCAACCTATTCAGACATGCCTGCATGATCTTAAGTGTATCCTGGGATAAGTTACACCTCCGCCACACGGCCATGATACATGGCCGCCTTGCGATAACACCGGTGTGAGTTAGTGCGGCGCAGAGCGCATGCCTTGATAAGTGTGATGTAGAGGGATTTGGAGAGGATTTGGATAGATGTGAGGACTGTATGTAATCTTTGTCACCCTCCTTCAAATGAATCCTTTATTCCTTTAAGCCACATCTGATGGGACCTCTGCGGGCACTCAATCAAAAACTCGCTCTCTCTCCCCGTCGCTCTCAGCGGACTCGGAAATTCGTCCAAGCCCCTCAACAACACCGTTTGTGAAATGACAAACACAGACGCAGTCTGGGATTCAGCCTGTACGCATAAACATGCCTGCCACGGGCGCTCCTCCTGCATCTCCCCCGCGCGCACGCGCCGCGCGCACGCCGGCAGTCACATTCTGCAAACAGCCAGGTCATCACTTTTCTTCAGGTAACACATTCTGATTCCACCTTCTCCTCTCTCTCCCCCGCCGTCCTTGTTCCCGCCGCCTATAACATGTTGGCTTAACACTAAAGCAGGCTGACCTCTCGCCAGACTCCACACAGCATTGAAAAACAGGGAGAAGAAAGCTAAAAAAAAAAAAAAAAAACACGGAAGTGAACGTGCATGAATGACTTGAGTCTTAAAAAGATGAACGTTAAGGATGAAAGTGCCGGGGTTGGCTGCCTCTTCTGTCGCAGTCTTTACTTTCATGATGATTCAATTTTTGAATCCCGTCTGTGATTTATGAAGAGGGCTACGAGGCAAGAGGTGGAATCCTGCTTTTTCCTGCTGCACCAGTGTCGTGCTAAAGAAGTCGAGCGCGAGAACATGTTTAAAACCTTAATCTATAACCACACACACTATGGCCACCGCTTCTGATTTTTAAAGTCCTCCATGTCTGTTTTTTTTTTTTTTTACATACCTGTGTTCCATTTCCCTGACATGCTGTCCATACGGTTTTTATTATTTGCATTATGCTGGCGACCGTTCAAGTGCATATGGGTTTTTTATTCGTCTGCGAGCTGTCAGATTTACGAGGCGCTGCGGCAGCGGCAGACTGCTGACATCCTCTCCGCTTTGTCTTTCCAGTAACACGCAGGCCTTTATCTGGTCAGCGCTGCCCGAGGAGGAGCTTCAGCCTGAAATGTCCACACTGTGCGGACTGCAGACGTCCCGCAGCAGCGCAGCAATTAGACATGTTGTACATTTTGAATTCCAGAGGTTTTCTGCCTGTCGCGTTCCGAATTATCGAACCTCATTGCTGAGTTAATGACGCACTTAGAGATGCTTTTATTGAGAAAATGTGTTGAAGAAAAGTCAATGCAAGCTCTTAATACGAGAAATATTGTTTCAATTTTTCAGCGCTGAGGCTGCCTCATCAGAGCCGCTCTCCGCACGTTCCTGACAAGGTCCTTTTTATTCTCCACTTTCAGATAATCCAAGGTGGACACAATATGTCTGTAATTTCCATCTGAGGAAGAACGATCACGACTTTCCGAAGTTTAATAAACTATATTTGTAAAAGTGTTGGGTTCTTTTTTTTCTTTTGTTGCTGCTGTCAGAGTCACCGCAGCTCCGCAATGACAAAAACCACTAAAGATAAACACTCCAACTATTCAATAAGTCAAGTGACGAACCCAAAGGACAGAATAGTTAAAACATATAACCAATATGTGCTTTTGTTGCTGAAAGCTTTGCGCACAAGAAAGCAAAGTGAAAAACTCAATATAAACCTCCAGTAAAGAACTAAAGAAGTGACTTCAATAGGGGTGAGTTTATAAAAGCAAAAATATAAAGGAGCACAAAAGCTTTTCTTCAAAGTTCTGCCAGAGATTGGTTGACTTTGTGATTTTTGTTTGGTCTTTTAATTCAGTTTAAATGATTAAGAGCAGCAGAGGAGAGATGATGGTTAGAGAAGATCACCGGATTCCTTCAGAATGGAGTCTTTTTGTTTCAGACCTGCTTTCAAATACTCAATTCAGTTCAAATAAAAGGGACAAAATACATTAAAATAGTTGAGACTTCATGGTATGTGAATCATTTCCTCTGAATTTGTTCAAGGAGTGGACTTTCACGAGATTCCTGAGTGACTGACGACATATTTTACTCAAAGAAAAAAAAAATGACATGATCGGTGATTAACTCATGCTATTATGTTCTGATTTTATGTCCTCCAAAGTTTCCACTTTTAGAGTTTCTAGTTGCTTATCTGTTCATAGTGCAAACTTGTTTGTTTATGATTGTGAAAATACAAACAAACCGATTGAAAAAAAAAAAACAAAACATTCAGGCCAATATAAATGTACGCACATATAAAATGTGCAGCAGAAAAGTAAAACCATGAAGAAGTTAAAAAAAAAATGTGCGATTACAGAAATACATTTTGAAAGTTAGTTAAAGAAATGATGAACGAATCTTGAATGGAGGACAGGGTAAAGTAGCATAAATCTGTCACTCAATGTACATAAATATGTAAATATATAAAAAAACATTCTGTGTAGAAATCTGTCAAATTTTAACTACCTTCCAAAACATCTCCCAAGTGGTTAAGCAAGCAAAAGAAACAAACAAATAATAATTCTAACAGCTAAATTAAAAACATTTACTTTTTAAATTTGCTCGACTATTCTTCTTTATCAATTTTGCGATGTTGTTTCACTGAAGCTCCCTTTTGTTGAAAGTTTGTTAGTGCCGAGTATTTGTTCTTTATACACAAAAGCTACGATTTGAGATCAGTTAAAGTGAAACTTTCACCATGACTGACGTTTTCCAACAATCATGGAAAATTATTTCAGAGGAATATATACAACTTATTCTTTTGTGGTCATGTTATGTTTCAGATTCTTCGTAGATTAAAAATGTGGAATTTTCTTGTAAAAAAAGAAGGCAAGCAAATATTTAGTAAGAATATAAGGACAATAAATCAAAAGGGAATTTTAAACATTAGAAAAATCCCCTCTACCTTAGTCATTCCTAAGTCGGTTGTATTGATTTTCATTTTGATGATTTATGAACCGACTTCGCGCCGTGGAGGAGAACATTTTTACAGTAAGGCCTCTTCGAGCTGGCCGTCTATTTATGGAATGATTTGATGTGCATCTGGCCAGGGGCCTAAAAACGAATTGATCCAAAGTATTAAACAGTCTTCGTGGGCTACACTGTCCGTCTTTTTAAACAAGCCTTTATTTTATATTCAATTAAGCATTATTTTGCTGCGAGAAGCCTAAAAACTCAATAAATCAACTACTTAACCCAAGAAAACAAACGTGGATGAACATTTCCAGAATGACGGGACTGTTTTAAGTATGAACGAGCTCTGGCAATGAGGATAAAAACAAACTCAAGATGAGCACTTTCTGTGTTTGGGCCTGTTCTCGGAGTGCTGCTTGGTCTGGGTGTGTCAGCCCTACGCCTCCATACGAGTGCGTTTGTTTGTGTGTGAAATGTCTCCCGGTTGAAGAGCAGCTCCATGACTACTGCTCCCAGGGCAACAGAGGTGCAGGGAAGGCAGAAGAGACTCGGCAACACCTACACCCACCTCCACGACACACACACACACACACACACACACACACAAATTTACGCACGCACAGCACACACGCTGGGTTTGTGAGCGGGAGACTTTCTCCTCTCCGCTCTCCGTCTCCTCCTCCAGCTCTTCCTCTCAGTCTTTCCCTCACTCGTCTCCTCTCCAAGTTCCCCTCAACAACAGCCAGGCCAATTAAGAAATGGCTCTTGAAAGGATAGCAATTATTCTTTTGCAAGACATACATGGCTCCTGCTTGCCTCCACACATTATTATCTCTCTGGTATCCTACAGTGAGGTGCCCGGCCAACCATTCACTGCAAACCCTTACACTTCTGCCAGCCTCGCTGCTTCTCCTCTATATCTCGCTGTCTGCGCTGATGAGGGCCAGATTGCAAAGCATAGCAGTCTGAGGCCCGATGGTGAGCAGAGAAACAAAAGATAATGGGTGGATTATTAAGGGAAGCCCTGTTGAGAGAAAAGATTTTTTTGATATCTTTGCCACCACCCACGCAACCTACATTCCATCTTCTTTTCTTGCATCCCCCCCAGTATTTCCCATCTCCGCCGTCCCCCCCTCCCTCCCCCCCGCCATCCTTTTTTTCATAGCTCATGTCATTTATTTTTTTTTTTTCCCCCCCCGATGATCACCGCTGCCTGCCACATGCAAATGAAAGACACCGCTGTGGGTTTAATGCTAACCAATACTGTGCAAATATTCATTTAAGGAGATGACTGCATGGCGAGGGAGAAACCTGACCTACTTGAAATGCAACAAGCTCCATGTTCTATTCACACCATTGTTATGGGGTTGCACGTGCATGTTGTGCACCGCACCTCTAAAAAAAAAAAAAAAAGAGAAATGCCTCAGCAAATCATCCGGCAAAGACAAAAAAAAAAAAAAAAAAAGCGAGGTGGTAAAAATCCAGGATAACCAACACGTGGAGGGTTGGGGGTGTCAGGTGCTTTTAAATAGCCCTTCTACCTGTATAAATAATTGAAACCTCTCGCTATCATTATGTAAGGCTTTTGTGTGAAAATCCTGTGTTGCTGCGCCCAAGAAAGAAGTGCAAATGGAAAAAGGTAAAGGCTGTCGGAGCCACAGACATGGGCTCAACGTTAGCTTCATCATCCATAAAAGCACATAAGTAGACATGTAAAGGGCTGGATTAAGAGCTCCACGATGAGAGGAGCACCAAGGGACATGTAAAACATCCTGCTAATAGAAGCTCCATCTCCGCGAGTCAATCACTCTGGATATTTGGGTGAAGAAATAATAAGCGTGCATTAACTTGATGCTCCTGAAAGAAGAATCATTTAAACCAATCATTTACAACGAGGCGCCAGCAAATATCAGTTTAATAACGAGACAATGCAAATGTTTGTGGATTATACATGCTTTGTTTTGAATGAAATGGGTTCTAAAGTAGAAAAAAAAACACCTTTAGATTTGTTTATGTGGACGTTAAAAGTTCTGCGTGCCCAAATAAGCGGTCTTATAATTTGGTTAGAATGGATCAGGAGTTTTAAATTTAAAAAAAATGTTGAGCTCTACATTTTATAACTAGGTGTCCTTACATAAATCCTTTACCACCAGACACAAGTAATGACTGTTAAAGTTTCTGTATCTGAGACATATTAGCAGCTCAAGACGTCTTTTTTTTTCCCTGAAAATGTGTCTGAAAGAGTCAGGTTGTCTTAGATTAAGGATTCAGCTCCTCTTTCTGCATCACAGCATGGGGGTCCCAGAACAAGGGGAAAGAGCTGGATGCAATCAGACATCTGACTGATCCAGGAAAAACCTCAGATGTGTCCAATGAACAGTGACTCGGCGATCATACCAGGGGGCGACAACCCAGCACCGGGCGTCGGACGGAGTTGTTCAAAGGCTCTAAAACGCTGCGTCTCAAAGTCTTCGGCTGGCAGCGCGTATCGCAAGCTTTTGATATCAAGGAGGCAGGAGATCTGGGAGAAGAACAGGCTGCATGGGAAAACTGTACGTGACCACAAAACATGTGGGAAGTTGGATCAGAGTTGTGCTGTTAAGCACATACCACGTCCGAAAGGTTAACAGCCGAAATATCTACAGTTTCCCAGGTGTGAGCCTCAGCAGACCGCTGGACTCTATCAGTCCCTCACAGAAGCTATCTGATCGCCGGTCGACTCGGCGGTGGACGCCCGCCCACACTCGTGTGTCTCGCACACTCACTTAGATGCTTGACTCCTCCATGAAAATACTCCATCCTCCCAAGCACGGCAGTGCGGTTACCGACTCTGACCCTGAAATAGAATCATAGCAAACAAAATCACAGCGGCGCGTTTCTCGTGCTGTCATTTACAATAGCCACGTAGCTTGAAAGGACCTTGTTTTACAGTTTACTCCAACCAATCAATACGCGGCTTTCATCGTCACTCTGCTGCTGGAGTCGCACTGAAAACATATTTTGCACTCCCTTCCACTTAGTCTCCCTCTCTTTCTCCTTCGTTTACAGTCTTTTATGTTTGTTTTTTCTTCTTCTTCTTCTTCTTTTTCTTTTCCTCATTGTCTTGGGAAGTAGCCTTCTCTTCTCAAATAAACTGATTTTCCTCTTGCTGACATTTGATAATACGGAAACCATGGAGGAATTGGCCGCGAGACACTCAATCAATCAGCGTTTTATACAGCCCTAGTTATCCCTCCCCGAAGTTGCTTTCCCCCTCGTACGTCCCACTCAGATGATTGTTTATTACGGAGCCTAATGTGGGGATTGAACGCTGCCAGCCGGCATGACCAATTCAGCCCGAGGATGAAGACAGTTATCCGCTAAAGTACACAGAGGCCGCTTAAACTCCAATGACTAAGAAAGGTCAGATCGAGATGCCTGTGTTTCTTTGTGTAGCAAGAACAGACACACACACACACACACTGAGCAGGGCAGAAATTTGGAGGCAGCAGCTAGCTGTCAGCCAGCAGTTTAAATAAATGGGCGCCTCCTGCCCTGTCCAACGAGCCTGCTAATTGTATTTTCTCTTACTTGGTGGCATTTGTCAGGCGCCATCAGTCTTCTGTGGCATGTATAAAATGACAGTCCACCTAGTTGACATTGTAAACGGCAGTCAAGTCAGGCCCCTGCTCTCCTCTGGGGCCAAGAGGTTTGTTCAAACATTTTGCTTCGCCTCATTAATTCTCCAAGAAAAAGAGGAAGACAAGACGAAGTCCTCCATTATTTTTGGCGTGGCGCCATACTCTTCGCCGTTTATGTGAGGGCGTCGTCTTCTTCCCACAGTTTAGATGCGGTATGGGAACGAAAACGAGGATGAAAAACATGATCATCAACACATTTCTGAGGTCTGATCGTGTCAGCGTCACGTTAAACTGGAAAGCGGAGCAGCAGTTTCACACTGAATATTTATCTAACCCTTCAAGACTTTTACATTTTCTCAACTCTGAGTAACACTTAGTAATAGATAGCAAATGTTTCTACAGTTATGTTCTAAACGTGGCTATTAGGAAGAAAAGTCATGGGTGACATTTGGTTTCCAAAAGACTGCGTAACCTTTACTCTGCCAGTTCTTTAAGAGATATATATATATATATTTTTTTTTTTAATGGTTAGACATTTCCAACATACCATATACTCCGACTTGACAGTCCTCTGGACACTGAACCAAAGGGAAACAGGTCTGTAGACACTTGGGTGACTGTCATTTGTTAGCATGTTCACCAGCGACGTATACGGGCAGAGAACTGCCAGGCCATACTCTCACTCCTTGTTCTCAAATGTCAACGCAGCACCGCGCGAATATAAACGCTTAACATTTAGTGGCAAATAATGGAATGTGGACAAGGCATTTGTGGCGCTGACATTTCAGATCAGCGCTCATAATGTGTTCGGGGGGAAGCTGTAAAACAGCTAATGTGTTGGAGGGTCTCGACGGCCTCGGATGCCGCTAAATTGGAGAGAAAAGCAGAGAGGGGAGTCTGGGAGTTGGAAATCAGCTGAAGGAAAAGTAGCAAGAGGGAGGAGGAAGAATGAAAGGGGAAGGAAGAGAGGAGAGGAGAGGAGATGAGTGCTTCTTTTTTTAAACATCCCCGGCTAAGAGAGCCACAAAAAAAAAAAAAAAGGGAGAATTACACTGGAAGAAAAATTGCCATTGTCGCGGGCGGAGACAGTGGTAAATGGCGCGTCATTTTGCAGTAATTTACAAATCGTCGAGTGGAAACAAAATTAGATTAAGTGGGTCCGTTGAAATGGACCCGCTAAACATCACTATTAATTATGTGGCTGTCAAGGGTACAGATTATTTATTTTCATGAGAGAGAGAGAGTGAAATCGTGCCATAGGTGACTGCTTTGGGGTTTTTAGGGGAGTCATTTTTCATGTGCACATGCACCTCTAAACAGAACAACAGGGAAACAAGGACATTCAATCAAAGCCCCCTAATGTCTACATTATTGTTCGGGGCAATAAATGGCTTAACCTGACTTATGGGAAATAATAGGCACAACCAATGTTGCAATGTCACCGCTGACATTAATGAGGGAGGATTTGTTCGCCGTGCTCTGAACGGTCAGACAAATGTTGTGTACAAAACAAAAAGTTGAGGTCGGCGCAAGAATAAATGTTGTTTTCAGTGGTCAGTGACATGAAATAAGTCAGACTGCAGGGTTTAGCTGGAAGAAAAAGGGGAGAAAAGGAGAGGGAAAACAATGTCTTCAGTGTGTTTTTACAGTTATCCCTGTCAGGCTTTCATTGAAACTACTGCATCAAGTTTTATACGGTGAAAAATGTTTACTGAACACTTTGGTCTTCATCACATGTGCTTTGCTCTGTTTCTCAGCCACCAGGAGTCAGGAGGTCGAAGACCCATCGGAGGATGCAGGGATTTCACTCACAGAACTGCATCTCCGCCCAAAGAGCCGCTGAGAGGGAGCAGATACACACACACACACACACACACACACACACACACACACACACACACACAAAGGTCAATACAGCACAACACACACTGTCACTAAATGACTTAAATGGAAGATTAACATCACCGGATCAAGCAGTGGAAACTAAATATATGCTCAAAATATTAATTTTTTTGATCTGTAGATATAGAACTGCCACTGACAAGATGAATAATACATTAAAACATTCAGATTTTTACCATTTGAAGTGCTTGAGGAGCCATCCATGAAGAGAAACGGCCAGTATGAAAACATTTAGGTGTTTCTCAAAATGATGAAAGTTAACAGAAGT
This sequence comes from Salarias fasciatus, assembly GCF_902148845.1. NCBI lineage: Eukaryota > Metazoa > Chordata > Actinopteri > Blenniiformes > Blenniidae > Salarias > Salarias fasciatus. Next base: position 15,722,029 of record NC_043746.1, on the reverse strand, counting down.
GTAAATGTCCAGTGAGAATATTTTTCAGCTGCTCTTTTCTGAAAGTGGATCATGTGGGATATATCAGAAAGCTCATGGGGGATTGAATTGTTTCTTTTCAGCTGTATTCCAAAATGCCAAAAAAAAAAAAAAAAAAAAAAAGAAGAAGAAGAAGAAGAGAGAAATAGGGAGCATTTCAGCAGCAAAAAGCAGAAATGCAATTAATAGCATTAGCAATGACTGAGATTTGTTAAGTGTCCCACTAAGCCACCAGGTAACACACCACCCGGACCGCCTCGGAGTGGAATGGAGCCATAATTGATTTGTCATTAAAATACACCCGTGATTTGTGATGTGTGTTGGAAAGAGTGCTTAAAAGATATTTTCCTTCATCTTTTCCCAGTGAAACAAAGCGTGTGTGGAAACAGATAATCAAATAGTGCAGGACAAATTAAGAAAATGTGAGTTCTGAATGAAATGAGCCCATCGCCTTTGTGTTTTTTGCTATGTCTATGTGCACATGCAGTTCGGAAAAGACTTCGCGACTTGCTCTGTGGCCTTCACAGGCCCGGCCGTCAGACGGTGGGTAAGCCCCCGTTCCTCTCTCCATCTGCTAGGCAGCCTGTCCCCGAGTCATTAGGCCCCCTGCACGGATACCCAGCTGGGGGGGGGGGGAGCAGGAGGGGACAGGGCCGGCCCCCGGTACGCCTGGCACTGGACATCCAGAGGGGGGCATCTGGAAAGGCAGCACCTCGGGTCAGGCTATCTGAGGAAAGAGCATATCGGTGGGCGCTTCATGGATGGCTCACTGTCTGTCCCTGGCAGCTTGTCATTTATCACTGCTGAGCAGTGATGTCAGGTGGGAACGTGATTAATTTCACTTTACCATTCTCAGAAATAAGCCCTATAAATCATCCTAAGCCTGGCCTGTGTGCAGGTTTCCTTTTCGAACCAGTCTGACAAATCCTTAGCGGGTCCCACTGCCCCGCTCAGGCCTCGTCTCGCTTTTTGATGCCGTGTCACACAGGAAGCGTCGGAAAGAAGGGAGAAATAATAAACACACATGCGGGACTGTCACAGTATAGAATAAATTAATATGACTCAAACACATTCACAAGCTGTATTGAGAAAATTTGGCCAAAATGTGTGAATCTCAATAAACATCAACATCGTCTACGACTGTTTGATTCGCACCCGTCGGACCATCTGTGTTTTTTGAATGAATGACAGGAGGAAAAAGAGGTAAAGGCAGGATCAAATGGAACATGCTGATGATGTGGACCTGTCAGCGAGCGCGCTGGATGTCGGAGTTTCTAGTTTATTATGAGAGCTACAGAGCACATCACATCTAATGTGTCAGAGGTAATAAGGACACTCTGGTGATGGGTGGCAGACTGCCAGCATGTCAGCCAGGCACCCTGTTATGAAAGGCTTTTCTATTAATTTTACAGATGTGCTGCTGTTTTGTGGGTGATTTAATTCACCCTTAACAAGACTTCCCTCCTTTTATTCCCAGTAACGCTCACTTCTTCTCTTTGGTGCAGGTGGCATTGATGGAGGATTCAAAAAAGTAGTGAAAGGATTCTTCTTCTTTCTTAGAGCCAACTGTATACATCAGAATGGTGTGCATAAATGTGTGATTATAATGTACATCACAAAAGCTTACAGGATAAAAATAATTAAAAAAAAGCAATCTCAATCACAAGTCAGGAGCTAAATTATCTTCTTAACAAATATTTGAAACATAAAGTGGAACTAATGGTGGAACTCAGTAACTTAAACTTGTTGCTTTCAGTTTGACACCTGTTTCTGAAGACTGTTTCAGTCACTGAAACTTTGGTCATCTCTGGAGTTTAGAACAAGCAATGAGCCAGTTTCGAGAATATAAAAGAGAGAAAGCGAACATATCAGTGCTCAAAGTATCTGCACCGTGACAAAGTTATTTATCTGATCTAATGTAGTCAATCTAATGGAAAACAATTGTGTCAGCTATTTTTTTCTATCTAGGAACTTGAGCAACAAGAGGCAATAATTAAAATCTAAAAAATATATAAATTCATTCAGGATGCTCATTTCAACTGTATTGTTTTGTTTGATTGTCACAAAAAGTGAAAAGGAATGAAAAACACAGGCATTCTATTTGTAATGTCATGCTGTCCTTACAGAAGCCCGACTGAAGCGCTTCTGGTATTAAATTATTCGTCCATTACCTGAAGCACAGGAAGTGAGAGCAAGAGTAAGAACACGGCGTAAAATGACGCCCGCCGTCACTCGGTGTTTGCGGTTGGGAAGCTGCGGAGCGATCACGCACTGGAACTGTTGAGACGGGCGAGATGTTATAACGCTCTGCATCAGCGACCGTGTACGTATGTGTGGTGCAATTAACGCAGACGTCATGAAGACGATGGCATGAGTTGTACATTTTTCAAAGATACTTGAGTTTCCGGCTTCCGCTGCTCCACTTTCTCCTTTTGACTGCGTTTTTTTTTTTTTTCGCGAGTCTATAATTGATGTCTACATCTCAGTGGAAATTACCTATTCTCTTGTGAGATTTCCCCCTTGTTTAACCTCCTGATACCAATCTTTTTTAATTAAGTAATGACTTTCAAATGAATCTCAGATCATGTGTGAGAGACGACACTTATCCTTAAAAGTATCTGAGGCTTGATGGATTAATTCAGGAGGAAGTAGGCCATGCGCCCTCCACATTAACAATCCGGCTTTCCTTGCTGTTGCTGAAGAGGTGTAATGGTGTATTACATGGAGAGAAAAAGCTCGAGCGGACACAGTCACTGACTTCTCCTCGAACGCCATTAAAAAAAAAAAAAAAAGAAGAAGACTGTCGCGACAGATAAGGTGCATGTAGACGGCGCGGCAGTTACCTGCGGTTAAAATGACTCCACATGCACATCTGATTGCGACGAGAGAAGTCGGTCCATTTTCGGCCGTGCCAAAATCCATATTCACCCTGACAATGCCGCTCTTGACTCCCCGGTGAGCTTAACAAATGCCACACAATCAGTCCTCTGCAGCCGTTGGCAGTGCCCACAACATTTATTCCCGCTCTAAACCAAGTGAGGCCAATCGATTGGCCCGTACTGCGGCCGGGGCCGCCGTCAAAACGAAATACCCACCCTGTTTCTTTTCCTTCTTTTTTTTTTTTAATCTTAAAGGGAATATGAAAAAGAAAGAGCAGATGAGGTGGTGAAATTTTTTTGCTTCACAAAAGATCTGAGTGTTTCCACTTCAATTTACTGATCTCCGGCTTCCCTTTCTCTCTCTCTCTCTCTCTCTCTCTCTCTCTCTCTAGCGTGCGCGGCACAGGAGCCAGATTGCATGACTAAATACTCATGTAGAGCTTACTCTATTTGATATTTATATTCCCATTGAAGTGTTCTTGTTCCTGAAGTTTTAATTGGGTGCTAATAAATAAATCATCCGCTCTCTTCCTCAACAGATGTGCGAGTGAGCTTTATGCCGCATAATATCTGGCTGCTGCGCAGGTGTGTGCGCTCGCCTCATGTCACTGGTGCATGGGATGAGATGTACGAGCCAGGCCCCCTTAATCTGGTGAGCCGTGGCTCAGAGAGAGACGACATAACAAACAGAGGAATGCGACAGGCTCTGGAGACGGATCCTGTTCACTGTGACCTGTTTTATGTGGGAGAAATGCTTCACACGTCTGAGAGAATCTCTCTATGAAATACAGCATCAACTCAGTTTTGGGAGTCACTGCATTGTAATTGAGGAACATTTGATTGTACATTTCTATACTAAAACAAAAATGTTTTAATACCTTTTGGTTGGGTCAGAAAATAAGGCCAGAGAAGACAGTTTTCTTTACATAAGTGAAAATAAAAGAGTCCCACGTCTCTGCAGGCGGCCGCAGATTAAACTCGATTACATGTAGCTTAACAATATCAGGGAAAGAAAGGCGTTAAGTCGTTCTTTAAACCGAATCTTTAAAGTTTAATCCATTTTTCTGTCAGCTCCATACCCTGGAACACTGCTAATAGCCCATACCCTACCAAACACACTACATGCTAGGAGTTTCTACGGTCGGAAACTGTCCGCTGAGGGACTACTCCATTTGTTTCAGCAGACCTTTTATAGATCTGGCTGCGGAGGCAGGGACGCGCCGCACCACAGCAGTTACAAATGTTTTTTTTTTTTGTTTTTTTTTCCCAGACAAAACAGTGGCGGTAAGCCTACACACAACTGCCAGGATAAAAATAACTGCTTGATTTGTTCACCTCAGACAGTTGGGCTTTAAAATGTACAATAGGTTTAGAACATGACATTAGGGGCTCGGTTAATCTTGCAAACGCTACAAGGGGAACGGAACACAAAGAGCAGAAAGCATCCATTTTGCTCCTGCTAACCAACATCAAAAACACGTAGGCTCCACACTACCAAAGGGCCGCGGAACAACAAAGCCTTTACAAGACAATATAGTATCACTGTGCAACAAAACAAGAATGTAGCCTCATTCAAAAGAGAAAAAAAAATCATTATAACTAGACAAGCAGCATGTGTATTTTTTTTTTTAACTATTGTATTCATTGTAATGTATTCATCACAAAATATTAACAAACAAATCCCCGAGCTATCTGTGTGGCAAAGAATGATCGTCTAGCGCGGTGTTGTGCTCCTGGGGGACCAATGAAAAGGATTTTCTAATTGCCTGGTCCGTGTTAGTTATTGCTTATCTTCAGTTCACATACCTTCGCTGTGGTGTTCGAACGCTCTGCAGTCTGATCGCATCTTTCTGACTCTCGCGTCTTTCATCAGTCTCCGTCAGGAGTTGCCACAACAGATCATCTGTGTCTTCGGCAGAGTAATGGCCAATTAATATCACTCCAAATGATAACGCTTGGTTTAGTTTTTGTATGTAGCTATTGTATAATGTAAATATAGCTTCTGCATTAAGTTAAAGTGTTTGATGTTAATTGTTGCATTTCTAATGTATTACTATAATTATTCAGTCACTCATTTGCAGGATTTTTAATTTTTTGCATTTATCTGTAATTTGCAAAGCATGTAAGTAGGGTGACATGTTCTAAATTAAAGACAATGAGAAAAACACTGCCATTAGAGTTCTTTTGTATGCGCATGTAGCCGGGCAGGACCAGCTCTGCTCACAAAAGTGAAAGAAAAAGGAGGATGGGTTTCACCATCATTAAGAAAATTAACCATTAACCCGTTAAATGAGGGCAAAGCATCTCAAATGCCGCGACGTCCGTGAATGACCCCAATCTATACCTTTATTTTCTGCTTTCTGTTTCTCACACAGACAAACACAAAATGTTCTCGTTTGAGACTCCACCGACTGAGACGGAAAACAGGCGCGACGAGAGGAGCTTGTTTGTGCAGCTGCGTGAAACAGAAAGAAAAAAAGTTTGTTTTATCTGATGTGGCTCCGTCAAGGAGCTGATCCGTTGTGTTGAAAATGCTGTTTATTGATGGAGTGATTCCTTTATCTTGTTTTGGGGCGGTGGGGTGTTGCATCAATACTTTGTAATTTGATCATAAAAATGTGTGATTAATTGCTATCAATTGCAGTTTTGTGAATATTAAGTGAATTTAATTGATCCACACCCCTGATGTTAATCAGTTCGATCCTTTAGATCAGAACTGCGAGCAAACGTGAGAATCGTGGAGTGAAAGACGCTGCTTTGGATCAATGGCGAGGAATTTATTAGACCAGCCGGACTTGAAGATGAGATCATAGAACTGAAACATCTCAGACTTTAGAGCAACAAGCCCATCAAACCTGACAAAGTTTATGAAAACTGGGAAACTTTCTTTAGTCTTTACTTTGGAGGAACAATTGAGTAGATTGGTGTCACACTACGAACCAGTTCATTTTAAACTTAATTCTCTTGAGTACTTCTTCAATACAATAAAATGTGCAGTACTTGTAGGTACCTGGTTGATAATTTAGCTCCAGAAGCATTTTGAAGAACTTATTGTTATTTATGGAGTTGCAGAATTTCACCGACTTCTGTCAGGCGATGCCTCACTTTGATTTATAATCAGGAGATTCTAGACCTTAACGGTGCTTCAGGGTGTTAGATGTATGTGCTAATAAACATCAAGCCGCAGAAACATAGGCACAAACAAACAAAGTCAAAGGAGTTCATACAAAGAGTGGGGAAAATCAAAAGCTGAGAATGTGGAATGGTTGAACAGATCAAACAGAATATTTACAAAAGAAACTGAGTCTAACTAAAATCCAAAATTTAACTGATAGAAACTTTGATATTTATTCTCCCCACCATATGCAGGCTGAGTGACTTATTTAAAGAATGATCTTTTCCTGAATCTACACTTTTTCTACGCACTAAAACCAACAAGCTAGACTCCAAACAGCTGCTTGGGTTCACATCTTGAGATGGAAGCGACTTTGACAAAATGTTGGTATTTATTGGTATGCAAATGAGAACAGGTAGAGGGATCGCTCCATCTGGTGCGGGACAAACGCTCTTTTGTCATTATAGATATGCTGGAGGTGTGGATCTGTATCCATGTTTACACTGTCTTTCATTTCAAAATAAAGACTGAAGTAAGGTCCCAGAAGCAAAACAGATAAATGATAAATACAGCAGTCCTCTAATCAGAAATCTCCCATGACAGCTTGCATTAGGAGTGCATTGCATGAATTTACTTATATATTCTATAGGTTTTCCAAAACATTTATAGAAATTCAAAACGCCGGTTTTAGCACTAAGATGTTAATATAATTCAGCAGCGAGTGCAGTGTCTAAGTGGATTTATGTCTCTTGATTAAAAACCTTCAAATATGCTTTGAACTACAAAACAACATGAAGATTTGCAGTCTGGACATGGAGGGGTGAACATATCAGGCTCCCACTGTAGCTCGGAGGGACTGCTGAGTGAGGACTCTGGGGCCAACGGCGCCACTCGCTGCTCACTGAAAGGAGGAAGATGTCATTTCTTTTTGAAAGGTTTACTTGAGGGGCTTGAAAATTCACCAATCGCTGATATACAGTCTCTATTTTGGCAACGTTTCTCAATATGCTCACCATACTGAGGTCTGCAGTTTTTTTTCCAGAGGATTACGCGTTGCTCTGTCGTCTGTGTGTTGTCTTTATGACCAAAGTGAACCATCTTCGTTGCCTCATGCAGGGTGTAGACTGAACCTCAGGATCAGTTCTGATCAGGAGTTCTGGTCTCAGATCCCGATCCATTTTATTGAGCCATTTTCTTTGGATATTGACTTGCAAAGTGCTTTTCTGCTGTACAAAAAAAATTACGCAGTGACATGGAACAAAGCTTCAAAGCTTGTGTGTGTGTGTGTTTTAAGTCTTGTTAAATTTGTATTAATCGAAGCACCAATGTTTCTACCAATTACCAGGAGATGTTTAATTTCTTTAACATGGCGATGAGTTCCCCTGTATGTGTTGAATTTAAGCCATCATTGGATAATGAAGCGAATGTCATTCACCGTGAGTATATATATCAACAAAATGAAACATTTTTGGATTACTATTTGTGAATTTAGCATACACAAAATAATTTTACCTTTCCTGTGAACTGATATTACTGAGAAGCAAATCTAAACGTGTCATGACTGTGAACATATAAGATCTGTTTAACCTTCATCTGTTGTGGTAATAGCCTCTATCGTGAACATGGTTCACAGTGGAGTTCGCTTCATATTCTCTGACAGGGATTACAGAATATGGAAATTACAGAGACTCCAAGAAAGTTTGTGAAAAGTAATTAATTTTGAGAGGAATTAACTTCTTCAACTTATTGCTGTAGCAGGAAAATATAATGAACAGTCTAATGAGATTGTTCTTGTCTTCTGGCAAATTTATAGTAAAACACTGGAGTCTGTTTTCATGGCTGGAGAAGAAGAGGTTGCGCCTGTGCATATTGAAATTAGCGCATATTACGGCCTACTGTTTTATCATTTGCGTATGATCTTTCTCACCGTGTGCCAATAGGACTGCATAGAAATAAGCTCGTCAGCCATCGTGGTCAATAGTGCTCCTTTTGTAATCCTTTCGAGTTCAGGGGCCTTCGTGTGTGTGCAACCCCTCATGTGTAGGAGGAATTGTAGAATGCAGGAATTATATTTCCACTGGTGTAAAGGCATCTTGCCAACCAGAATCCAGGATGGCTGAGGGCGTTGTATAAAAATGCATGCACACATGCTGTTTACTTCAGCCTCCCACCTTGCCTCTCCTCTGACTTTAAACATCCAAAACACCTGGAACCCGGAACGGAATCGGCCCGGTCATGGGAGTGGGCAGCCATCGCCGAAAAGATTCAAACCAAAGATGTCGTCAAAAGCCAAACGCTGCCAAACAGGCCTTAATGAAAGACAGCAAACCTGCTGAGTGTGCCCACGTTCTGCCTAATTACCAACCGCTAATAAAGCAACACTGGCACAGCAGCAGTGCTGTACGTTCATTTTAGCAGCTATTTCCAGGCGACTGCAACAGAAAGAGACAAGTTCAACAGGGTTGCTTGAAGATTCAATAAGCCCAGATGTCATTTTAGTATAAATGCTGCTCAACGTGGGACGGGTTTGAAGACAGCCTCCAAATGAAAAGAAAACAGTTGTCACCAATATTTGTTGAGATATTGGAATTGTAGTATTTGATGCGAACAACAGACACAAAAAATAGGAGTAAGAAGTTGTGCAAGTGTGGCACAACAGACGTGTAGCTTGACCCAAACTGCTCATATTGACGTTTAACTGTGAATATTAGCAAGAAGACACAATTCTGGCAGGTAAGGGAAGCATTAAAAAAACATAAATATAACATAAGAAGAGAAAAAATAAGCGGGGGCCAGTGAGAAACTACAAGAAATAGATAACTAAAATGACATATTGTTGTTTTTACAGATGTGTCTTGGTTGTGTGAACTAATGGACCAAAATATAGACTAAGCTTGGTTTTCCTGAGTTTTTCATAAATGCAGTCTTGGCAAAGATTGTTGTGTTTATGTTTTTCAATGGATTTCTAGTCACTGTGAGCTTATGTTTTTCTAAGACTACAAATGGCTGCACTCAGAAAAAAAAAATTCAACCATATGGATATTCAAATGTGGAATAAGACAAAAAGGAAGGCTGTTTTTTTTTTTTTTTTTTTTTTTTTTTGTCCGCTGTGCAGCCAGTTATTCATCTTGCTCCGTTCAGGGCCTTCCATCCCGCCACGCACACCCCATCCTGTACTTGCTTATTAATTTAAAATCATTTGCCGTACCTCCGGGGGAAGATAAATGCCAGGTGCAGAGACAGGGCAGCGGTGAACCTATAAAAACTATTACAGAGGACCCTTCCTCACCCCTCGTGCCATGGCCTGATAATAACCTCACACAACAGCAGTAAAGTCAAACCATGGGAGAGGAAGACGCTTCTCTCTCTAACTCTATCTGCGTTCCAGGCTGTACTACTGAATTAGGGACACATGCACTAACACCTACAACACACACACACACACACACACACACACACACACACACACACACACGCCAAGTTGTATGGAGCCCCCGCGCTGCCCAAGGGCCCGCCCATCCGCCCACCCATGTCAAAATGCCGCCGCAAATGTTGCAAAGGCTACGAAAGGATGGCATCAAAGTGGCATTATCCCTCTGGACAAACAGATAGAAGAATAAATGCATACAGTAAACAAGTCCGTGAAAGAGCTGTAAACATGCAGGCAGGTAAAGCGAGCTTACCTCTGTTCTCTTTCGAAACCGATTTGTGTTGTTTAGGCTCCCGCTTTCGGCAGAGTAGAAACTCAGACTGGCCGGGCCTCTGGGTGCTTCTCTTACCTCTGACACACTGAAACAATCGTATTCAACAGAGGCTTGTAGACATCAACCTACACAGAGCGATGGCTGCTGCTGCTACCCACAGTTCCACAGACGCAGTGGTCCTCCCCGCTCTGCAGAGAAACACTGCGGCTCATCGCCACGGTGACCTTGGAAGATAAACTCCGACTCCAGCCTGATGAAGATAATGGCTTCAGGAAGTTACAGGGAAATGTCGTGCCTGTAAACTTTCAGCTGAATTGCAACAGTTTTCCAGATGTTTTCTTTAATAGATTGCTTGCTTGACTAAACTTTTTTTTTAATATCTTAGTTTTGGCAACAGTGAAATTAATCACCAGGAATAAATAACCAGTGAATGAATGACAAATAAAGATGTCTGCACCCGCACTAGTCGACACCAGATTTATAAATCGTGATTAAAAAATTAGGCTTGACTGTCATGAAGGCGGCAGTTTCCAAAACAACTTAGTGAGAAGTTGTAATGATGTCCTCTGATAAAACCAGTTAGTATTGGCAATACTTTCAACTAGAAAATGAAAACAGCCAAGGTAGCAGGTAAGCATGGAATCACTGCTCAGAAACACGTTTCATCAAACATTTGTTCCTCCTGAGCTAAGTTAGTTTAGATTTTTTTTAAACAAGGTGAAATATAAAAGTATGATGAATATCATTTGGGTCTACCAGAAAAAATTGAACTCAATTTCTTTCAAAAATGCAATCATGTCATTCATTTTAGTTTAACACAGCAGATGAATTCATATTCTCTCTTTTTTTTTTTTTTTGTCAGTTCAGAGGAAATAACATTTAAAACTGACAAATATACCAAATAATTCATCCAGCCTGGTGGCTGTCAGAGCAGAACGTATTTCAGTCAAGCCTGACATTCAGATGCATGGTTTCACTGCTGCACGGCTCTGAAGCACTACAAATATTTTCTTCTTTACTTGTGTGAGGAGCCTCCCAGCCCGAGTTTGCTGAAGACCTCAGGGGGCATGAATTGGCACATTTCAGATTCTGCTGTCGATCCTGCTATTTTATTCACAATGTTGTCAGAAAATCAAACTTAGAAGACAAAACAGTAAGCCAACATGCACACCATGAAGGAGATAATGTAAACCTGGCAGCTCCTCGCACCACAAATTCAGCAGTAAGCAGTTTTGAGGAGACTCTTCTCCCTCGGCGCCACGATGAAGGTTGGCATTAAAGGAGAATTTACCGTGGTAGGTTATCGTCAACACCGGCATTTTAAGCTCTTTCACAGTCTCTAATAAAGAATTTCATCTACAAACAAAACCGGTGGCTCTTCAGGAAGTGGGATCGAGAATAAGAAAAGATGGTATTTGACCTTGACAGTCGCATAATGCTTTGGAGACACTGGTTATCTATGTGGAGTTTGAAGCATAACCAAATTCTGTCAACAAATTGTTACATTACACAAGGTGACATGCTGAGATCACTGCTGTGGCTCCTTTGATATGCGTTAAAGGCTCAATTTTCTCAGCCCAACCCAAATTCACCTGTAATAATATTAATAATAAAAAAAAGTACAATGAAGGAACAAAGAATCTTGTGTTGGAGATTTGCTGGACCCTTCTGGGACTGAGAGCTGCCATGTAGGAATTGCTCTCTTTTTTTTTTTTTTTTTTGAGTTAAACTTACATGAGCAACACAACAAGCTGTAGCTGCATATAATATTGATGCAGCAAGTTTTTGCCTCAAGGAAAAGTGCAAAGATTTTAGCAAGCAGTTCCCTATTTACACATGGACATGGTGGGCACAGACGAACATGGGTTTATATCTGAATAAGTGCTTCTGTCCCTTGGTTATTTAAAGTCCAATTCTCACTTTCAGCTTTATGGTGCCGCTGACCAACTCCCTGCGGGTATATCCAACGCCGGAGCTGCTAAGTGTTCAATAATCTTACCTGCTGTGAACTTGGTTTGCAATTGAGGCCTCACCACCAGGGAAAAACATCTATGTATGAGATCTCGACAAACTTGATGGATCAAAACATTTTCAGTGTTTCAAACAGTATGCAGTGAAAACATGCGAAGAATCCAACACTGAATATTCCATTTAGCTCAATTAGTATCAAAGTGTTGCGGTTCAAATGTGAGTATTTATAGGTCTATTTTCATCATACTGTGAGAAAATCCATCATGCTTATTGAAAAGTTGGAATCATTCCATGTTGTATTACAGGTGTTGTCTTGAGATCAGAGGCAGAGCGTGGGTCTCAGTACAGAGGGGGCAGAGCATTCTTGACGGGCCCTTATGATAGTAATTTTACCATTCAAACAATCCCTCATCCTACCATCAAACAACACACTCACTTTTGCACTTTTGCACTTTTTACTCACTTAGGCTCACTTTTATTGAGCCAAGCAAACCTATATGCTTCAGAAAGCAGAATAAAGTCACAAACCAGTTCACAAACTTGTTCTGAAGAACAAAGACACATATGTACGCATACACAAGCACACACACATACAACAAAGGTAGTCTGACAGGTGTCAATCTCAGAGCGTCCGCTGTCCATGATGCTGAATGCTCAGATAAAAAGTTGCAGGTTACATCTGTACCATCTTTGATAAAGCTTAAATATAAAATGAACACAGCTGGTCTAAAATTACACAATCTATTCAGATAGATATCGACACAGCTATCTACATCTTTTGGAATTCACGTATATTAGAAAAAAAATAGACTCGGCGGTCTCTTATAGTTGAGAGCAACACAAGGCACATTCAAATAGGCAGGTGTTTAAGACCACGGCATTCTGATAAAGATAATATTTTTGAAGGTTTCACTGACTCACCAGTGGCTCCGATGTTAGGTTTTGGGTAGTACCGCTAGCGGCTAGTATAGTGTTTAGCATACTGTTAACTTCCCTCCAAAGAGTTCAGATCAAGTGCCAAAGTAAAACCTTGTTAATGCCGCACAGCCAATCAGCGCTGGCTTACAACCCTGATGCATTCATGGACAGTTGTAATGTAAGAATTGGCAAATTGGAGCCCACACTCACATGCGAATACCTTCTGGCACACACTGCACATTTTATTATAATAATTTATTTCCGATTAAATGTGAACACATCACATGAAACGGGGCCCTATGACCTTGTGGGCCCGAGGGCGACCCTTGCCCCCACTCTGGCTCTGCTACAGCTTGAGATTGTCATACAAATTAAAGCAAAAAGTGAAGTGAGCTATTATCAGAAGACTTATGTCAAGCAGTAGTGAAAGTGACAAATCTGCGAATGAAGTGTCTGAAATATGAAAGGAAAGTACAATTGTTTATGAACAATTTAAAAAGGCAGGAAGTTAACCTATAAAAAAAAGATTTTATCAACCGAAGGAGAAATGTTATTTACATTAAACAGGATACAAACAAGTTTCATGCCGTAAAGACATTAATCCACCAAACAGTTTGCATCAAAAATCTTATCATCACTGCAATAGTTAACTTTTTTTTTTTAAAACTGTTTATGCTATACATACAAACACATTTTATCTCTCCAAGCCGTTCTGCACAGCAGTGTGGTAATTTTTTTAATACTATATTCATGCTTTCAATCTGAATCAAGTTGTTAAAAAAAAAACTAGTCACTGTGTTTTATCAGATTTATATCGGTCTTACATATTAGCATAAGTTCTGCTGTTTTTAATGAATACCTTTGAATATCAGCACATGTTTTGAATTCCGCCTACGCAGCATTTCTACAATTTTTTTTTTGTGTCTTCTTTGTCTTCTTTGCACCTGTTGACTTCTTGTTAGTTTCTAAATCAGATTATTCCATCAGGGTATACTCATTATGAAGGTTTACGGCCTGCATAGAAATCAAGAGATAAAAACAAAGATAACAAAGACTGCAGATGAAATGCTGAAATCTGGACTCCATACCCTCTTCAGCTATTAGCATGGGAATTGTGAGACCAGTGTATTGAGACTCCCACACATCTCTAATTCATCACATTGAGGAAAAGATAAAAAAACAAAAAAGCTCTGTAGATATGGCTTTTTCTGATTCTCTCTCTCTCTCTCTCTCTCTCTCTCTCTCTCTCTCTCTCTCTGTGACTTTTATTGCGTCTCTGCTTTTTCTTCACGCTTCAGAACCAATGTTTCATGTTTATTTTTAGGGGGGCATAAACAAGAAAAGAGCTTTAAGCACCATGTAGAAAACAACTGGCCGCAAAGTGCACGGAAAATGAATAAACCATCCTCAGTATAATCTGTGACTTTTCAGAGAACTACAAGAGTGTCGGTAGAACTCGGTGAAACCCTGAAACACCCAAATCCCATTAAGCCTTTGTGCGGGAAAAGGCTGACATTTTGTGGTGTAATTAAAAAATTTTCTGCAATGTATTGGTGAATTGTTAATATTAATTAACAACTGGCAGGGGATGCTGCGACTGGGACCTGACCACATAAACTAGCTCGCCTTTTAGCTTTTGGACATTTTTCTTTGACAAGTGAATCTGTCAACAAGGGAAGGAAAGAAAGAGAAAGCAATAAAGGCAGAGCCTCTGTGATATATCATTATTTATATAAATGCCATGGTTACATTTTTCTCTGAACTTTAATTATTCAAATGAGAAAAAAAAGTGTCACCGCACGCTGTGCGCAGATGAGATTAACGCAGACATTAATTTATCAGTTGTTATCATAATCAGCCGTTTAACCACGTTGCTCCGTGCGGCTCTCGTGGCGGCTGTGTTTGTGGAACTGTTTATACAATCACGCGGTCCCTCTGTTTCCCGCTCATTTGCATTTCCTCCAAATGTCTCCAAGCAACAAAGTGGGAGAGGAGGGGCTGGAAGGGCCTCAAACATCTCGCCAACACCCCCCTTTGGACGCTCTTTCTCTCTCATGTCCGTCCCTATAGCGGCTCTCTCTCCCACTCTGCTGTCAAGGCACATCCTTAGAAACCACCCGGGTGTCGCCATACTTCTTCCTCCAAAGACACGAGGAGGGCAGACACTCTTTTAATCATGTTTTTCTCGCCTCTACTCCTTCTTCTTGGCGGTCAAAATAACAAAAGCTGTCACGCAGACTCATGTCGTCTCCCAGTGATCATAACGGATAATTACCCTCCCCCCGGGACTCCGGTCCAGCCCCATCTCTCCCACGAGCGCCGTTTCACTGTGGACCGGCGGCACTTGTGAAATGGCTGTGTCTCAGTAACAAGCTCTGAGTGGCAGTGATTCAGTCAGAGATATAGCCAAGTCAGGCCAAGCAAAAGTACATCAACCTTCAACCCTTATCCGCCGTTTCCCCGATAAAAAACTCCTCCTTTTCTCCCAAAGAAGATTTATAAATCAATGAGACAGGGTGAGTGTCAGAAAACGTTGGGCGCAGTCGTTTTTCAAGTGGGACATCAGGCTGTCTGAGTGACGGATGGGACTGACCAAAAGGGGGCAGTGTTGTTGTTTTAAAAGAAAGAGCGGGGACCGATGGCCTGTCTTGGCTGCTGCTGCAGAGCACGAGGGGAGCGAGCGGCCCCAATGACTGAGTGAATGAGTGAATGGGTTATTGAGTGAAGGGCAAGGACAGATAACACGCTCACTGACTGACAGAGGGAAGCTACAGCGATCAGCATTGATCGCTGCCACACAGAGCCGTCGCCCGGGCCGGCGCCGGCTCCGGGGCACAGCCAGGTGCTGGATTATCAGCCCGCATGATTGCATCTCTGGGCAAATATTTTATCTGATACAATGCAAAGTGTTGGTTTTTGAACTATCGCGCAGGATTTCTGCGGCGTACAGCGGCGCCATTTTCCTTTGAAGAGGAGGACTTGGATGAAGTCAGAATTTCACTGGCGAATATCAAAAGATTCAAAGTATATCCCTCACTGTAGATATGTGGAGTGAATTTAAAATGTTTGAGGAGTTTCCTTAACGCTGTCCAGCTGAATGAAATCTGTCAAGTGGAAAATATTGGGAATATGCAGATTAAGGTATACTAGAGAGAATATTTCAACCGCAAAACACCAAGCTGATGAAAGCTGCTGTTCGTAAAGGATTCTTTATTTTCTTTTTTAATATTATTTCACATCATTGATGTCCAGGTTTGAGTCAGACATGGCCTGGTTTATTTGTAGGCTATTCAGAGATGTAGGTGAGCAAGACGAGGGCTTATCTACATTCAGACAGTGTGAGAATTCCTTCTCTTTTTTTTAACTTCATGGACTACAAAAGGAAAAAGACAAGGGGGGTTAAGGAAAAGATGTGAGACAATGGAACCGCTGCCGTTTTAAAACTATTCTGCACAAATACAACAAAGTAAATTGAGATGTATGAGTTTCAATTGCAGCGACTAGATTTATGGCAGAATATAAGAGTGGGTAACTATCAAACTCAATTTGTACAGTTTTGTCTCGAAGGGCTTTAGACCTCAAACTAAATCCTCCCAGATCATGCGGAATCACAGAGGCGGGAGAAATCGCAGGCAACCCTATGATGAATGAAGCTATTCCAATCCCTCCTCGCCTCCTCCTTTTTGCTTCTCTCTCATCTCTGCTGACATACCTTGTACCTACATGGCCAATCATAGTATAGAAAACAGTGAAATCATCTTAGGAAAGCAATTCACTGCTTCCTCTGCCTGCACTTTTGGTGTCAGGATTGCAATTTGTAAACCACAGAGAAAAACTTCAGACCCCGTCCAGAGACCCGCTATTTAAGATCAGTAAACACCGGCGCGGTGACGCACTCGCTTCCTGAAATATTGAAAGTCCACTTCTCCCCCCCTTTCTCCTTCAGCACTCTCTCGGTCTTTGGATGAGAAGAGGAGGTGAAAAAAAAAATGCTTCAAGTGAAATCTATAATCGAGATCCCTCATCCCACTCCCCCCTGTTGCGGCCAATTGGTATTCTGCAGGATCTGCCGGCCCCCTATGGTGTTCCCAATCTCCAACTAGGAAGGAAAAGAATAGTGAGTTGCTAAGCCTCTGGATGGAGGATGCCGAGCTGTGGATTAATGAGCAGAAGAACAAATGAAGTCCAGGAGAGGGTTTATATATATCAATATAAAGCAGCAGATCAGACGTAGAGATGGCCGTGTCTGTGTTTTCATTTGTCAAACTGTTTGGCCACATTACTCCATCAACAGAATCAACATTGTGTGATGAAATTAGAATAGGATCAATGGACACGGGGGCAGCTCGCCGTGTTTCGCTTCTATCACCGGGGCATGATGCATTTTCTTGAGCAATCCGTCCACGTCAGGTAACGCGTGTGTGGTGAGAACCGGGTCCCTGCCCGACTTTACATAAACAATCTGTTTCCCACAGCTTAGAGACTGCATATTCATTTGACATTTCCGTGGAAGGAATTTGTGTAATCAAGTGCTTAACATCTTTAAAATTTAGCTTGAGGAAAGAAAATGAACATATATACTATACACAATGTCTACATTTAGTGGATCTCTGGTTATTGCTGCTGTTAAAGACTTGAAATTTAATTTTCATTGAATATACTGAATGAAAATTCTAAACAGCATTGTTTAAAGGTTTGCTGTAACAATTCCTCAACCCAGACAAGGTAAAATTTATTTATTTATTTTTTAATGAGGATTGCAGGTCTGGTTTAGAGTATTTTCCTCGATATTGGAGGATTCAGAGAAATTACAATATCTCTGTCAATGAAGATGTACCTGAGGCTACTAATAATGAGGAATTAGTTTTTATGCCAATCATGGCACTTAAAAGGCGGAATAGGAGCAAGGAAAATGACAGAGCTATTCAGAGCATGGATCAGATAACACACATGTCTGAATGGCTCCAGCTGGTGAAAAGAACAGAGGTGACACAGTTTTTCTTCTAATTCCCTCCAAAGACAAAATGAGGGTTTTTTTTTTAATTTGCTGACCATTCATCCCGATAAACCTTGGCCGAGTTCAGATTATGAAACCCGCATTTATAGGCGCCAACAGCAAGTACTGTATAATCGCAGCTCAGATGAAGGAAACCAGAGTGCATAATCCATCCGACTCTTTTTCTCCTTGAAACGGGAATAATTTGTTGAAATATTATCACTGTTTCCTACCTTTATAATTTCTCGTATGTGCGGTTTGAAGCCTTGAGAGTGTTTTTATTTATTTTCCCTCCTCTTTTTTAACCTTTCAGGTGCTTTGAGAAGCTTCAACCTCTGTGCCCGTCTCAAGCAACCTTGGTCGATCCTGTAATGAATTTAGCCAGCAGCAATAACGGTGCCAATCAATAGCAATCCGTGGTATGTCATTGACAGGTTAGACACTGTAATGTTTGGCCATGGCGGCTAGTCAAAGGATTCAAAGGAAGTCCAGCAGTTGTTATTCAGCACTTCAGACAAGTAGGCACATGCTGGCAACCTCACCCCCACTGACATCTACAGAAACATGAAAATATCAATACAAATAACATTCATTGATCAGCCATAAATAGGGTTTTTAATGCCATATGATGGGAAAGTCACAGAAGTGACCTATATCATTTCAGCATTTACACAACCAGCTGAAGTTTCCCAGTGAGCCTGAAAAACCATTGAAACAAATAAAGAGAGTTTTACTCAACAACAACAACAACAACAACAACATCGTCCTCCCACCCCGCCACCAGCCCACCCACACTCACCTCACTGGGTGTAAACAGACTATTATGAAATGTCTTTCATGCAAAGAAGCGGGAACTGGAGGTCATCCTTCTTGGTTAAGTAAGAGCATCTCACCCAAACAAGCATGAGCTCATAGTTACTGCTCCCCTTCTGCTACAGCATGTTCTTCTTTTTTAAAATCACTCAGACATATTTATACTGTTTCAGTCTCAAATTCACTGATCACTGTCCATCACTGATGCATGCAATGCTATAATACGTAAATACTGAATCACATTCACACTAGGCATTACAAATCAAAAACAGTCGCTGATTTTTAGGATTCCTTCTTTTCCATTTCCAAGCCTCAAGTGATGCACTGGCTTTCCATTGTCTTTGAATTTGTTGCTGACAGCTGGTAGCCTACAGACAGCACCAAAAGTCTGGTTACCTACTTGATTTGTGTTTGCTGGCATAGAGAAACATCAGGATGAGGATGCCGTCGTAAAGCATCCACACCTCTCGGGGCCTCTCGTGACTTTGTGCGCTTCGGCCCAAATATCAGCGGTCGGACAAAAGCTGAAAAGCTCTCGGCCTAACAATAGCGAATGGAACTCCTCCACATGCTCTCCGCTCGCTCTTTCCATAACAAAGCCATCAGACACATTTGCAAGGTTGGTTATGTCATGTTCCTTTTACAAAGCAATACCCTCCAGCTAGGGATTGGAATTTTAGTTCCCTTCATCATTTGTATGTGTCGAGGTGCCCGCTGTGGCAAATTGCAATTCCACATCCCATAAGGTCAGCCCTCACACTTCCTCCTTGTTTCTCTTTCTTTGGGTGGAAAATGACACTCAATAAGGACAGACTGGTGAAATGTGAGAGGAAGGCCTTAATCCCCTCAGGAAGTTCAAGTCACAAAGCTCCGCTATTAGTTTTGAGTCTCGACGCTCTTCACGAGGAGACGGAATTCAAACGAGCAGAAAAAGCAGGGCACCGAGATCACTTTCAGGAAAGGGAGAGGGGGTGTGTGCATTGTTTAGAAGACACATCAAAGAGGGATTTTATTGAAATTGCCAAAACAACACATGAATTTAACTAGACTGTAATGCAATTTGCTATTTTACCATATTGTAAAAAAGGTTTTTTTTTTTACCTGTTAAATGCATGTTAAGGTAACAAATACTGACTTTCTTTTAAATTACTAAAGACAAGATCATGTTTCTTTGTCAAAAAAAAAAAAAAAATCATTTTAGCAATTTTTTTTATAAGGGCACCTGTCCAATCATTTTGAATCAACCTTGCTGTGACAGAAATATAGAAAGAATGAATGAAGTTTTATTTCAAACATGTAAAAACAAAGTAAAGAATCAAAGAAAAAAAAGGAAAGGTGATTCAAATGGTCTTCAAATCTATTTTGCAAAAGGGAACATAAATGACTATTTTCTCACAAATTAAATGGATGACAAATTACTCACATAAAGCAATATGAAACTGTGGCGTCACACAGCTAGTATAAATGGAAATGGTTTCAGGCTGGACTTCCTGATGTGTTCACATTATGAGATGCAATGTAAAGAAAGTCTGTCTGCAACCGCTGCAACATTTATATATGATTGTTTTAACTCTTGAAATGCAATGTTTTAAGCTGCTGTCTTGGTCAGGCTTCCAGTTCAGAAGAGATCATTATGTCTCAGTGGGGTCAGATAAAGTGTAAATAAATGTGTATACGTTTTTATGGTTTTGTACCAAAGCATATTTTTCATTTAATTTGCATAACACAATAACTTTGGTACTAAAACTAGTTTTCATAAAATGATCAACGTGGAAAAAGTCCTCTCCATGACCTCTGGACTTTCCAAGCCTCGCTGGCTTCTGGTGCTTCACAGGGGAGATAAACCATATAGTCTGATACACACTCCTCCAAATGAAGCCATCTTGAATGAAAAAAAGGTTGGGATTTTAGTTTTTCTTAACTTTGTGTGTGTCTGTGTGTGTGTTTAGGTGTAATGGAATCCAGTGTGTTTTGAGCTACCTAAATGAAGTCATTTCCTGTCAAGCATCAATTAAGCAGAGCCATATATATGTGTAGTCTAACCATCTACATCAAAATGAAGCCTCCAACACATATCTATTCACATAAACATGTAAAGTCTTGTGAGTCTGACAACATAACAAAATCTTCATCCCAATACAATTAAAGTTCAAATCTGCTTTCTGAAAATCAGGTCTTTGGTTTGTCCTCGTCTCTCTCATTGTCATATTCGCGATTTTCGTTTTTTCATGTCCTCGCTTTCATTCCTTGCTCTCCCCCTTTGTTACTCCCTCACACACTTTCTCTCCTGGCTTGGGAAGCATCAACGCGGGCGGCAGATGGCTGGGATGTTTCACGTCTCAGAGGGATCGTGCTCGTCTGATTCCCCCACCTCTCTCCCTGCCAGGAGGTCAGCAAGGTGGGCTGAAGAGTAATTGGCAACTGGCAGGGATCGAGCTGACACAAGGGCTGCTCAGGGTGGCATTAATTGACAATTGTAAATAACAAATGGAGCTGATGATTCAAATTACCTGTCCACACGATTCCCCTCATTAATTGTGTCCTGAAACGTGACCCAACATAACAAATGATTTTTAAAATTTTGCTGCTCGCCGCCCCCAGCAGAGCAAACGGCCAGATGGAAGGAAGCGGCAGAGAGAGGGAGACAAAAAGTGGAACTGTGTGCAAGAGTCGGCGAGAGAAAGAACGAGCGAGAAACACATCAAGGAACAGATTGTTAATATCAGCCGTTTCATCTGGCCGATTGTGAAATAAATGGCAATGGGGCTTGCAGTAACATGGTGCGACATGCCGCGGCGTCTAATGGGACAAGCAGCTCTCCACCAGCGGAGACCTAATGAAGTGCAACATCGTTTTTCACCCCACGACCACGACAATGTCAAGGTGCCGCAACGTGCCATTTGTGAAACGATAGTGGCAGGACATCACCTGCTCAGCTGATGGCGCGTGAGGCACCGCCAGGCGCCGAGCCTTCCAAACAACACTTGGATGACTTTGGAAAAATCAGGCATCAATACCATCAATCGACCTTCTGCTGACCGCGGAAAGTCGCCACGTCCTGCTCCTGCTCCGCGTTGTTTGGCCACACACCCACAGGACAACACCGCTCAGATGGGAGACACAGGAGGCGACCTTGTCGAACATCGTGCACTGGGACATGTTTCTATTATTACAGGTCTGGAGGCAGTCATGCACCAGAACACAAAGCGTGTTTTATGGGGAGGGCTTTTGACTGATGACGGGGGGAAAGCTGTAGAAAGGCTGCAGCGCCGTTTGATTTACTGGTTTCCCACCGCACTGTAATGAGGAGTAATTCTGTCTCGACACCCCTACGTCTCCTTTCCCTCTTTCCCCCCCCCCCCTCGTTCTTATCTCTCCCCACATTACCTTTGCCTGTGGCACGCTCCCCTCCTTCTGCGTGGTTTGTCACAGTTTGGAGACTTAGCTTCGACGTGCTCCTAAGTTTTAGTGCCGCTTCCGGAGGCGAGAAAAGGCCTGACATGTGTCTTATTAACCAAAGGGATTCTGCATGTATCTTCATTAATAGGCTATTAAGAAGAAGACATGCATATATGAGAAAGTGACTTCCCCTAACCAATATCCGCCAGGGAGATTAAAGATAACTCAGCGGATTTATATTTCAGGGAAGATATAAAATGTTATTTAGAGCAAGTTCAGAGGCCAAGCAAATAATTTGTTGGAATAAGTAGTTCACTTTGATAGAAAGCAAAACGCAGTGAGATGAATGTTGCCAAAACTTGCCGCGTTCAGCTGTACGGTCCGTCATGGGAGCAATGAGAAGAAACTGGCGAACATGAAAGAAAGAGCAGAAGAAACACAAACAAACATGGAACCAGATCTATTAACAGTGACCACATCATGGAGGGTCATGATTATAACTGTCAGGTACGATCAGTCATCCGTCTGATAAACCAAGTTAATCAGAAAGAGCTCAAAGAGTGCGAGGGTTCAAAGGGAATGCAGAGTCTGATGCAGTTCTCTTCATTAATGGCATACAACACACAGAGTTTCAAAGCTCTGCTGCTGTTGTTTTTTCTCCTTCATATCGGTTTGCTTTCCCACTAGAGTGGAGGAGTCAACTGTAATTTCTCTCCTGCAGATAAATTCGAAATGGAAACAGACATAACTCTCTCTCACTCTCTTCTCCGCTCTCGCCTTTCCTCACTCTCCCCCCCACCATTCATTCAGGTCTTAATTAGCCAATGCAAAAAGCAAAACAAGCCCCTCTCTGTTCCATGCATTTGCTTGAGAAGGACACGTAAAAGCCAACGCTTCTCGAACCTTTTGCAAAACTGACTTTCCCTAAAAAAAAAAAAAAAAATCTCTCTCTTTCTCCTATATATGTGTTCGCTTTAATTTAATACCTGCACACCCAACCATTATCTTTATGGCATGGACCAACGCATGCTCGGGAAAACCTGTGACCGTTCTGTGCTCATTAAAACTTCACACTGTGATCGTGGGTGACTGGGTATCATGGAAACCACACTCCAACTCTGAGTAAAGCCAGTGTGTTCATTTCCACCAGCATCTCCATAGGGTTAAAAGCAGCTATAATGTGGTGCCTGCTCACTTTAAATGTCTCTTTAAGCACATTTTTCTCAAGCAGGCAGCCGCTATTTACAAGAATATTTTCATTCTTAAGAGCCTTGATGTGTGTCTGCATGTGTTTAAACATGTATTAACTTGAAAGATGAAGCCTTCAAGTAAGAATCAAACCAAATCAAAACAGGTGAACTCACCATATCGGTTCAAATAAGAGATTTTGACACAGCACATACTTGGAAAAAAGGTTTTGCGGGGCTAATCTTGTTTTTTTATGAATGCCTGAATTTTATATCTTTATACAGGCACATGCACACTCATGCTTAACTGTTAGGGGCGATCTGGAGTGCAAGGAGATCATCGACTGGTGTGATCAGAACCAGCAAGACGAAGGAGATGGTGATAGACGTCTCACACACACTCCAGTGAATGTGAGAGATTTGGACATACAGACGGTCGACCCCTACAATACCTGGGTGTTCGCCTAAACAATAAACCCATGCTGGTTTCGTTGCAGCCATCGTTGCTCATATCCTCCAGTTCCGCCTCCTCCTCCCACAGCATGCCGTCCTCACTGTCATCGGAACCCAACGATCGACAAGCTCAGTCGCATTTCGGCTAATGACATCCAGCACAAGCATGTTCTTCCTGTTTCTCACATCCAGCCCCAAAACAAGAGGATCTCACTTTTTTTGTTGTCTTTCCAGAAAAAAAAAAAAAAAAAAAATCCTTTAGTCAGCCCAATATGATATTTCTGAAAGGCAAAATGACACTGATTTGCTTTTCTTCTTAATTTTATTTTCAAAACTTCAATTTACTCTCAAATCAGTTCATTAGGTAAACTTCTGCAATCTAATGAGGTCTGCGAATTCCACTTTTACAAAGTCAATCGTGTTCAGTTTTCCTTTATCTCAGGGTTTGTTCGTTGTTCGGGTGTAATTTTGAGTGAAGGTGTTTTTATGCCTGGAAAACGGGGTTGAAGTAGTCTGGAACTGAATGTTTGTCTGCTCCTATTCCAATATGTTCCATTAAAAAGATCCAGTAAAGATGAAAAACAGCGAGCAAATGATAGTTTTGGATCTAAGAATGTGTAGGCTCAGGATCAGATGTTAGTTTGTCCATTAGCTAACTAGAATTGATCTAAGATGTGTGATATAGCAGGCACTTCTTAGAGGGACAGACTGTGTGTTAGAACTCTGGTCAGAATACTTTGGAAAGACTGAAACAGTGAGCGTTTCACCAGCTCAGGTAAAGTTTTAATCTGCAGTCAGTTAACACAAATTGCCCTCCCAGCAACAGTAATAAAGAACACTTACAGATCTGTCCCTGCTTGACTTTTGTTTGAAGAATCCTTTATGAACCTCCCCCCTCCAAAAAAAAAAAGTGTCTCCCACCGGCCACTTTTTTCATTTCTCCAACCGAAGGTGAAGCAGATCGTACACTTCATGGATTTAGGTCTCAAGATAAAGGCAGTGTGCAGCCTGGCTATTTCAGCATAATCCTTTTCCCCACAGGTGGATCAGATCCCCACGGCACAAGCCTCACCTCTTCTCCACCAGATGATAAATATTTCAGGAAGAGAAATCAGTGAATGTACGGGAAGCTGTAAAACAGCGCCGCATGACTTGGTAGACTCAAGTTCACTTTGCAGGGATGAAGGGGAGGAAAAAAGAAATATTCTCAGGAGAAATTATCACTGAAATAAAAATCGCCAAAAATATATCAGACATGTTACGGATTTAGCTGAAAATGTCAATTTTCTGGATCACGTTCTTGTATTTGAAGGGGTTTAGAGGGTCGACGTACAGCGCAGTGAAATGATGGCGTATTCACCCTGGAGACCTTTGGACGCCTGCTTTTTGTTTCTTTGCTTTTTAAAGTACGATATCTAAACGTCTGAGCTATAACGTATAAAATAAGAGTGAATTCAACATAAAGCCACTATATGGTTTTACAAGTTCACCCTCATAGCAAAGTATTGATGCAGAAGCTAAGTTATGAACCTTGAGGTCACTGCTGTCCACTATTCTAACAGGGAACTGCAATCCAGCGAATATATTCATATTCCTTTTTTTTTTTTAAAGCTTAGCAATGTCATCTTTGCACCAAAGAGAAGAAGTGTGATTTATACAGTCGTCCATTATACAAGAATTTCGTACATAGCTGAGAGAGCTGCCTTTTGTAGAAAAAAACTTTTAATGTTTTTTATACAAGGTATTGACTATTGACAAAGTTGCATGCTATCCTTGAACGGCTTCATGAATACAGAAAGGCAGGCTGGCTCCGAAGTGATTACAGGAATAATGACATATCGTATAATTTATGCTTTTTCGCATTTTATTTAACTCCTGCATAGAAATATGTCAAATACGTGACAAAATAACCTCAGCGTGCCCGAATCCAGCTCTCCCGCATCCATAAATTTTTATGGCTTTATGTATGTGATTCACCTCAGCATTTCTTTCCGGTCATTAAACAGGTTGCATGCGCAGGTCACAGGAGCTTTTCCCTCTGTCACTCTTTGCCATCCAGACAGTGCTGTTTTATTACAGTTACTAGAGCGCGAGCTAAAGGAGAGCGCGGGGAACGCTCCATCCACCTTGTGTCTCCTTTGGCTTGGTTCATGTGGAGCGGGTGAAGGTCAGTCTGAAGCTGAGGGGAAATCAAAGCTACTGTGTCTGTTAGCCCTCTCTGTCATTTTATGTTCCCCTCAGTAAAGTCTCTCTCTCTTTCTCTCTCTCTCTCTCTCTTTCTTCTTTATATCCAGGCTTTTACTCTGACCTAGCTATCTTCCCTCTTATTTCCCCCCCTCCTTCCTCTCTTCCCGCGTCTCGTTCTCACTCTCTGTGCCTGCCAACTTCCCCCTCGCTATCTTTTTTAGCTCTTCCTTCCTCTTTGTGTGTGTTTTCTGATTCAACATAGCCTCGATACAAGTCACTTTCATTTCCCTGTGGCACAGTCGGTTCAAGTGCTGACTCTAGATCTTCGCATTCAATGAGTCCCATGCATCCCGTACATCTGCAAAGCCTTCGCTATGCAGCACACACACACACACACACACACACACACACACACCACCTGTACCCAGGATAGGACTGTCATATCGCTATTTGATAACGATATCATCGGGGAGGGGGAGTAATGTGGAAATAAGGAGTATTTGTAAGCACAACTGGCCACTGATGCTGAAGATGAACCTCAAATAAAGAATAAAAGAAGAAAATAAAAGCATACGTGTCACACAGTAAACACCTTTGTTATAAACAATACAGGGAGAGGATATTATGCGTGCAATATAAAAACCGACCTTTATTTTACTTTTATTCCACTGATTTAACTTGATTTTATTCAATTGGTATTTATAGGTGTAACACTCAAGTGCTTGGATGCGATTTGACAAGCAGAATGGCAGCCGCAGAAGCTGTTCCCGGCTGAATCACTGTTGCATAGTATTGCTTGGTATTAGATTTTTTTTTTTTTTTTTTTTTTTCCCCCCAACCATCCAAGTTCACTAAGTGTGCCTTTTCATTTAACTCAATGACCTAGGGCAGCAGTGGCAGGGAGAGAGAGAGGCTTCCCCTCACACACACACACCTAGCAGCTGCCTTCACGGGCGTGTTTGTAACTGTTGGCCACCGAGCATATCAACCGCTGCAGTTTGGCTTTAGTGGTTTGCTCTGGAAGAGTATTTTATGGTGCTTTGAAGAGCACTTTTATTCCCAGCAGTTTTTTTTTTTTTTTTTTTTTGGGGGGGGTGGGGGGGGGATTTGACTGGCGAACGGTCTGCTAGTCGCAAGATTTCGCAAAATCATGACAAATTCACATTCAGGCACACAGCTGGCACCGATTCGACTGGTGTTCATGCACCACGGCAGACTCGCTGTCGTGTTCGGGAGCGCGGCGCAGCGCGGCTCAACAATCGCTGCGTTAAACTTTGAGGGAAGCGCGCGCTCGGAAAATTAATATTGACAGTGAGAAAACACGCGCACTCCGCAGAGTTTCAACGCAATTACTTATGTAATCATATCATACTTTTGCCACTGAATCTTGCTGCGCGTGTAAATCCCAACGACTCCAGGTTGGTGGGGGGGGGGGGGGGGGGGGGGCAGATCTTGGTGTTGCATCTTTTCCTGGTGACACACTTTGTGAGATACTGTATTAGTAATGTCACACTCTGGCGCGGCGCCGGAAGAAATGAGTAGGGGGGGGGGGCACATATGGGCTGTAACTAAAAGTGAGTTTACTTTACATAGCTAAAAAGGGAAATTATCAAAGACAAATGAAATGCAACAAAAACCAAACACCGTGGAAGCCAAGGGAGAGAGAAAAAGGACTGGCCGACTGCCAGCAGCTTCCTATATGGAGGAGCCAGACCAGGTGAGCTAAATCTCCTTGACAACCAGGCTGGGCCCACCAGGCCCCAGCGGGGAGAAGGCTGCCCACAGGGGTTTGACAAAAGCCCCCTCTCACACAGAGACTTTGTTTTGGGGCTGTTGCACCTTTATTATACCTCGACCTCCACGCGAGTGGAACGGAAAAGGAGAGGGCAGGAAAAGGAAAACGCCTCAGAAATGACTCTCCTCTGCCGTCGGGAGCGGCGTCAAAGAGAAAGCCGCGATGGCGGCTGGATTAAAAACAAGCAGGGGAAACAGGGATATCCTACAGCGGTGGGGCTGTGTGAAGCTCGTCTCAGGGAGGTCAAGGGGAAGCTGTTTTTAAGTCCTGAGATGAAGTTATAAAAAAAAAAAAAAAAAGAAGTGGAGACTGAAACATTTTTGGAGCTGCATTCACTGTAATGTAGCTGATTAAAAAAGAAAGGAAACATCTGATGTGAAGAATTTCTGCCTGTGGATCAGCCAGTATCTATTATATCTCATAATATATATATATATAAAAAAAATTAGAAAGCCTGACCTTCAAAAATTAGTGAGTGTGACAAAGTGTGTGTTGCATAAGATGTTTGCTATTGTGGCGTTCGAGCTCCAGCACTTTGTGAACCTCTGTCCTTCAGCACTTTCACAATGGAACCTCTCGGTGAGAGGGGCGAGAGACAGTAGTCTTACACCAATACAGATAAACCTTCTTATCCCACAAGGTACCCTCCTTTTTTTTTTTTTTTGGGTGAAACTGTGGCAAAGCGGTCCCCAGACTGCTCAAATCCAGAACAAAAGCATTTCCCAAAAGAAACTAATGTCCTTGTGCGAGAGAGGTCCTTAACAGCCACAAGCAAACAAACGGCACCCTGGATTCAGCTGCACGGGATGAGAAAAGCTGCGTTCCTCCGGTCTGAAGGGAAATGTTTCTTCATGGCAAAATGCTCGGTGACAGGACACCAAAGAGGGGCCGCTGACCAGTGAATCGGTGCTATATATCATTGAATAGTGCAATAAATGCGCAATATATATGTCTAATTAACATTACATCTTTCATTCTTCAGAAAAAGATAATTTGATGGAATTAGAAGAATTAACCCTGCTGTTGTAATGATCATCCTTATAATCTATCCAATACAATTTTCCCTCATTTTTTTATTTATTTATTTTTTAGAAAGTTTACATTTTTTTCCAGTTTCGTATCATTTCACATGAGCCAGTGTCCTTCCTCGTTTTAAAGAATTAAAGAAATATGTGACAGTGCTTCGTCTGAAGGTGGCCTTTTTCACAATACAATTTTTACCTCTCCATTTGAAAGGAATAAAGTTTTCTCTTTACTTTTCACCAGTTTTAATCCTTTCTGCTACTGAAAACTTTAGTTTTTCTCAACAACCACAGAGCAAATATGAGGGGTGGCTGTCATCTGACCGACAGTCAAGGTTTAAAACATTCGTTTTTTTAACCGAAGAGTTTCCAAGTAAGTTAAAGCAGACCCATTTTCTCATAAACTGCAGAGTAAATCACATCAAAATCCAAAAAAACAACATTAATTTATCACGCTGTTGTGACTTGATTTAATCAGATGGGTGAGACAAGGATAAAGTAATGATCCACATCAAAAAAACCTCTCACATGAGGCACGCTAACACCAGATCATCTAAAAAGATCGGCTAAATTTGGCACAGATTACAAAATGCTCCATTCTCCGGTCATGTGAAAATGAACAAATTAGCTCATTTTACTCACTCCCTTTTGATCTGATTGATTGCTGGTTGCTATTAAGTATCCTCACTCCTATTAACCACTGCTGAATGGGCTGAGTCGTTTATTCCCCGTGCTTGACTGCTTAACTGAAATAAACCTTGGGATAATTGCTATAGGAGTGTACGGGGGTGGCAAATTGAGGCGGTGCGATGCCCTACAGCCTATTTATAGATGTTCAGCCAACTGCTCTATGAAATAAAGTGAGAAAGCCGGCTCGTGCAGTTGTGTGGGTGCTAATGTGTGGGTGGGAACCTCGGCGTCCGGGGGTGTAAATAGGTGTGTGCTGTCATGTAAGTGCAGTTGCACTTGGACTCTGCGAGTGCAGGTGTAACTACAGAGTGTGTGTGTGTGTGTGTGTGCGCGGCGGTGTTGCTGCCTGATGTGTTTGTGGATTGTGTGTTGCGCATATTGCCTGGACTTTTACAAGGTCGTGTCTTTCAAAGCTACATGAAAACTTTACTGCCTTTGTTCATCTGTAGGCTATAATGGACATCCATTTGACATTCTTCTCCTGTGAAAAGAAAGGGGAAAAAAAAGTAAAATGGAATAAAAAGAAAGCTTCGAACCTTGTCAGAAATTTCTCCTTTTTGCATCAGCTCGGAAAAATCACCTGTTTGTGTGATTGAAAAATTGCATGAGCATGTTTAGGATTTCACAAATCAATAAGTCATTTTACATTTGTGATGTCCAGAAAAAGGCTAATCTTGAATCATCAGCATCTCCGAGGAGCCAGCGAAGGTGGAATTTTATTGTAAACACTCAATAGTTTATGAGTCGGAGAGAGCTTCGTTTTTTTTTTTTTTTTTTTTAAGTTATCAGCAATGTTATACGGCATATTTAAGGCAATAAAAACTTTTCTCAAATAAAATCCATCTGCTATCTCTGCTACAAGCGCCACTGTGGCGTAGTTGACATGACTGGACTGTAACTTGACCGCTTTGACTTTGCGTGGTTCGCTGCATTATGCAACCCGAGGAGGAGGTTGTCTTTCTCCACTGTACACAAAACACGCAGTCTCGATTCCCAGCCTGACCCCATGAGGTTATGATGACACCCACCCACCCACACTTCACTTTTACCTGAACTATGCCTGACACACACACACACACACACACACACACACAAAAGTAAAACTGCAGGTAAACAACTCTTCTCACCCAAACTTCTCCTTCACCGCCGTGCACTCAGCATCAACTATCAAACTAAACCCAATAATTTCAAGGGCAAAGATAAGTGTACATTCGCTCAATAAGATGCAGCTTATTAAGAAAAAAAATGAATCATTTTTTGATGCACTTGTGCTCTACGTTATGCGTTTTTATGAGCGAGGTTATTTTAATTAAGCTGAGTTGATCACATTATCGTAGGTCACAAACAGCAGTATAGAGACATCCAGCGAAATTGTTATTGAACAAGCACTTTCAGAGAATGATGCTTTTCATTCACAAAAGAAAAGTAAATTCACTCACAATGGCAAGCGCAGCACAGATGTGTGCGTATAAATCGTTGGGGTTTCTAAAAACTTTTACATGCAGGATAAACTATTACAAAAAAACCCCAACAATTTTTGTTTTTTTCTAATATTTGGTGTGGCACACAGTCATAAAAAAGAAACTGAGGGAGCTGCAGCTGTCAGAGTATAGCCTGGTGTCATGGCCTCATTAGGGTGGGGCTTTTACTACTGCTGCTGTGCAAAAGCAAAGCAAGTTGGAATCTCGTGATTTGGCAAGTATGGCAGTGTGGATGATTTAGAAGTGTTTTAGGCCCAATCCCAATTCTCTGCTTAATCCTCACTCCTCAGCCTTGATCCTCAATCTCAAATTAAGTGCCTCCTAAAAACAAGTGTTAAGGAATGTAAAGTCACTTGGAAATGGGACAACCCTTAAAGACAGTTACGTCCTGGGACCACAGGGGGTAGCACTGTGCAAGAGGGTAGAAGAAGGCCGGAAGTGGAAGAGCAGCAGTATTAATTTTGGTCAATGATCGATAACAACACCCTTTATTGCTGTAAGTAATGAGCCCTGCATTAGAAATATTTAACATTTTGCATGTGTGACCTTGTTAATAAATGCATTCAAATGAATTTTCTTGATTTCTTTCTTTGTAAATAGAAACTTAATACAATTACTCCCAAAGTAATAAACACACTTTTTTGTTAATAAAATAACAGCAAAACGAACTATTTAACAAGCATTCTGGGTTATCCTTACCTCCAGTAGGCCTCGTAGAATCTCAAAATTAAGGGAGATAACGCCCCTTAGTCTCGCTCCTTTCCTCAACTTGTTTAGGAATGGGACAACACTTAACTTCACGGGAGCGCGCATTTTGAGGAATGAGGAGTAAGATTGAGGATTAAACAGAGAACTGGGATTCGCCCTTAGTATCATTTGCAGTATCATGTTTCACATTAATCAAAACATTTTTTACACAATCATTTTCTCTGTTCAGACCAGATTTTTCATGCCAGTACTGTGAGACAACTGAACCAAATACAATAAATGAAGAGGCTCATATAAAAGGTCTATCTTCCGCGTCAACATACTGCTGAACGCACGATGCACGACTGAGTCACTTCGTGGAAAACTCAAAGGAATGTTTTCAGGCACGCTGAGAAATGTTCTGCATTGGAGTAAGCGTTGCTCTTCAGACAATGTACAACATGAAAACAACAAAATTCTGGCTTCTTTGGTAGTAATGTGAGGAAAACAGCAGTGCTAAAGCTTCAGCAGGCCTCGTCTCTCACAGCCTCTGCAAAGAGAGAAGTTTCTCCCCGTCCTTTTATCCCTCTTGGTCCTGATTGGCTGGCCAATGAGGCAGAGCTCTGCAATCAGCTCACAGGTGATCTGAAGCTCCTCCAACATGCCGACCAGGATCCAACTACAGAACAATCAAGTCAACATTCAATAACAGCTTTCTTTTTCAGAAAAAAACAAAAAAACAAAACTTGATTGCTTTTCTGCACATGCCAAAAAAATGGTTAAAAGAAAAAAAAAAGAACAAATTTCATAATATTAGGTGTGATTATGAGATCAACTTGGGCCTTCCTTTTAAATACACATTTACAGCAGTTATGATGGCTCTATCACACTATAAAAGTAAAGATGAAATGTGTTTAAAAACAAAACGTGCATTTTTTTCCTGTAAACTGTCAGTACAGGTGTATTTTTCAATCGCTCCTTTCATGCAGGTTAGTATAAACTTAAATTGCACTGGTGAGTAACAAGGTGGGAGCAATTAATGGCAGCTGAAGAGACGATCAGTCATGATAGCAAGCCTGAAAACAAACAAGGGTGTCAGTACGGCATTTGCAACATCAGAAACATTTCAGTGAATCACCCCAACAGTCATGAAACAATGCAAAAATAAATCGCGAAATATGCACACACCAAATGAAGTGGAGCATCAAATAAAGGTTACCGAACATCTGCCGGAGTCTCTGTTCGCTCCCTTGTAGGGAAGGTTGAGCAAAACAGCCAACAAAGTGGCTGTTCATCTGATGCTAATTGATCAAGCAGCTCCCAATGGGACATTTAGTGAACAAAAGGAGTAACTGCATTATTCAAGTCTCCTAAAAGGTTGAAACAATTAGTTATGTATCAGGCCCAGTATCATCAAAGATAAAATAAATGAGAACTCTCGTCCTTAATGGAAACAGACACTGTAGAACATGGAGATAATAGGTAACTTTGGCACATCGGTGAAGCATTTCTACCTTTTAAGTGATTCAGACTGCGAGCGGGAAATAACAGTTTGACCCATATTGTATTTCTATCACAGACGTGGACATCACAACACAGCGGGCTCCAAATCTCTTTGGCAGGGAGTGTATAACTGTACTGTTTCTCCTAAACTGTCAGGGCATGGAACCCCATTTAGGATTAGAGTTTAATGGGGCTTTTGGGGCTGAATCTGTTCTCAACAGGGCTGTTTCCGAGCTGAGCCAAAAGCACCCCCGGTTAAAACTGCAGGTGATTATGCACGGCTGTCAATTCCATTCAGCCCGCAGTCCCAAACTTCAAAAAATGGACATGAAGCCTTCCCGTTTGTGTTCCGCCTTGTCCATTCAGACGCTGGCGTTTATTTACCCAGCGCAGGACACCAGAGTGTCTTGGTAGCGATAAGGAGTAATCTGGCGGATACACATTTGGTCGAAATCATTAACTGCTTGTGATGGTCTATGGCTCAATTCATATTTCATTATACCCACTTCATGACTGGCATCTTCAAGTTGGGAATATGAGAGATCCTATGGAGTGACGCATCAGGATTCTGCTCCACAATTTTCTGAAACCGCAAACTAAAAGCCCGGAGAAGCATTTCCAAGAAATCATTGTTTAAGGCGCTAATTTCTGTGGCAAGCCTTGAAAATCTTATCAGGGTCTGCTGTTATTTGACATTGCCTTGGGCACTGAATATTTAAACAAATCCTCTCCCTGCTGCCCTGAGACAAGAAATGTGTGAATAAAAAGCTTGAGTGGCTCTAACCAAATTAATTTTTATCTTCTCCTGTTGAATGTTAGCTGTCCTCAGAAAAGATCAGGCCAAAGTTGTCAATCTATTATTATTGTATAATGTGTGACTTAGTGCGGCTTGTCTATCATCCCGAATTTTTAAATAAAATATCAGCAGATGATTTGTTGAGAAGCACCAGGTAGATTTCTCCACAGTGAGGTGAGTGAGAGTTTTGACATGATGGGGAAATGGCCTCACACGTTGATCTGTGTCCCAATCCTTCAGAGACTTCAGATCATGGTAGCTGAAACGTTTCAATTCAGACTTCAGCTAATGCAATGGATTAAGATGCAAAGACAGATGGACATTTGCACATAGCCCAAATATTGTGACCGCGTTGCGCATACGCACAGGTCGCGCCGGTATACGCATGCGACAGAGCGCCACAGCAAGCAAAACGTGACGGACGCTAACTTTGAAAAGTGACTATGTGAGGCCATCTGGCTGCAGCTCCGTCTACAGAGACACCCAGAGAGTGAAAAACTGGTGGACGGAGAGAGCAGACTGTCAGGAAGGAGGAGAAGGCCTGCCGACAGAAGTGAAAGTATCGAGTCGCTCGGGTGCCCAGAAACAGAAAACAGAAAAAAAGGCTAAATAAACTCTAATACTAAATGATAATAGACTGACAATGAATGTGCCTCCATTTCCGATAAATAATCTGTAATAAATGAGCAGATAAGCACCCTGGAGTGCCGGAAAAGCTAAACCAGGATGCATGGATCGGTGTGCATGCATGGAACGCGCACTGCTTGAGTCCAAATTGTAGCATGAGAGAGAGTTTGTGTGCATCGGTGGTGCACGGATGCGGACATGTGGACATGTGAATCATGGGCCAGACTGAAACCAAAAGATCTTTAAGCATGAAGGTTTTCACAAACCCACCCACACAGTTTTATTTGGACGTTACTGCAAACTTCCAGCATTAAAGGAGCTAGCATCAGGCTGGCCCATTAGGCAAAAAGGACAATATGACCTCCAGAGGGCGCCACAATATAAAAAAAAAAAAAATCAAATTTTAATAGGATTTAAAGTATTAACTAATAACCCTTAAAATATAAAACTCACATTGATTAAATTAATGTTACTATAAATTCTAACACCAAATAATTGATTTGTGGATGGTTATTTGGATTAGTTTTTATATTGTGTAGTGTAAATGTAGCTTATGTACAGAGCTGTTGGATTTAAATGTTTTACTTCATTGTTCTATTTATAATGCAGTATTATAATCATGGTTTATTGGCTCATTTTAAGGATTTTTATTTCGTGGTGAGGGCATTTATATCATATCTCAGGTTTGTTGAATTAATTTGTAAATTGTTAAGCATGTTAACTGGGTGACATGTTTCTTATGAATTACAGACAGTGGTAAAAACACTGATAGCAGTGCAGATAGTCTCACAGGCTCTGGTTGTGTTATTGAGCTCCTGGCTCTCGTCTCAGTGTGGGGATCTGTGCACTTCTATTGAAAAGCAAAAAATGATGTGATGGATGGATCATGAAAAAGGAATCACACACAATAAGGTGACTGCTACAACTAGAACACGAAAAATTACACATCGCTCATAAAACTAATATTTTTCACCCCCCTCTCCCCCTTTTTATTTTTTTTTTTTATAATACAAGCTTCTCGACTTATCACTGGAGGTTGGGATCTCAGCACAACCTCATCAAAGCAACAGGATAACACACAATATGAAGAATATCTGCAGCTCCGCTCAACCTCATTTTATCTCATGAACAGAGTCCGAGCTGAAAATAGAGAAGAGGTTTTCTACCCACCAGCGCATACTTTGGTCGTATTAGCAATGTGTGCTTTGGCGTCATTTTAGCGACAGAGTGTCTCTCAGAGTCTTGAGAGACATTATTATAGAAAGACGAGGGCGAGACTGTCCAGTCCAGACCGTGAGGCGGGAGTTTGTCACCTTGTGGAAGGTGCAGAGAGCAGAATTGGGCTAGTAAAAATAAGAAGTGACAGGATATTGATTTGCTTATCGCGGCTGTGCAGACACACAGATGTGAAGGGCAAGAGAAGGGGGGGCTGCGGTGGGGTGGCGGTGGTTATCAGGCTTTCACGTCTGATAGGGAAACAGAAAAAAAAAGAGAGATTTATCAAGTGATTGCTTCGCCTCAATTTTTGTTCCACTTTCTTCATGTGCTTTACAGTAAAAGGCACACACTTTTTGAAAGTAAATAAAAAAAGTCTGCTCGATCTTCTTCTTCTCTTTTTTTTTTTGGTCAGGTAAATGGACGTTACTATCTAAAATGTGTATTGATGTGGCACATCAATATTCCATGTACTGTAATTGCAAAAGACTGATAGACATGTTAATTAAATGACATGGCACAATCACAGTATGAAGTTGACAAAGCCAATTTCATGGTGTTTCAAGTAACTCGCACTTTGAGATTGGCTTTTTGCACATAGTATAACGCTGATACTGTTATCCACAAGTTACAGTAAGTGCGTAATTAAAATGAAGTTGAATTTCTGCCCCACAAAATGAGCAATGCGAGGGTCAGGACGATGTTGCTGTGAATGTTTAGCTGCAGCCATAGAATCACCACATCCTCATAAGATTTTTTTAAAAAAGGCATAATGAGCAAAGAAGAAAGGATTTTTTTTTTTTTAGAACGATTTAGAATAAGTGGAATACAGAGGAAGGAGCAGCGATGTGATTCATTTTCGAGAACGAACGGGGCGTTTTTGATGAAAAGTCCACATACATTCCTGCTGAATTAGCACCGCTGCTGAAATGATTAACACACGATTTGAATATTAATCGTGTGTGTTAACATTTCAGTGGAACAGCTGATAGCAAAATATGATAAAAGGCAAAAAGTTAGTCATCTCGCAGTAATTTCATGTTAAAGACCTCTTACCCAAAAGCCCCGCCAAAACTCATCTATATTAATATAAAAAAATAGGAAGAAGTTTTGCTCTAACCTGAAAAAAAAAAGGCCTCGTCATTATTTATAAGCCTAAATTTAGCAGCGACTGTGTATATGTCTTGCTCTGGTTCTTTATTGCGCCTTTGTGCTTCAGTCACATTTTCAGTTGCATTTCCTGCTGAAAGCCTGACTGTTCCGATAGCAGACAAACCCACTTGCATGTGCCAAATTGTCAAAATACAGTGAACATTTTCTCAGACATCATTATGACAAATCCTCCACCTGTCAGCTGCTTGGTGTGATTAGCCTGCAGAACCTGCCTTCCCCATCAGGATTATAATGGCAAAATTAAACGTATTATTTGCACGTGACGCCAGGCGCTGAGCAAAGACGGGGAAATGCAAAATAATAAAGCGCCAGAGAAATAAAATATAAAACATTTCCTCGGTTATTAAAATATAAAAGAAAGCAAAACTGTTAAACAAACCTGCACCAAAAACATTGATACATTTCATATTTTACTTTTCAAACTTGAACGCACTCACTTAAGAGTCAAGTTTCTAACAAAGCCTTTCATTGGTCGATTGACCACAAACCAAATGTGTTTGACAGACGCTTAAAATAGACTGAATTCAGTTTTGTTCTAATGGAAAAAGTCCATCACTATCAAGAGAGGATTCTCTACAATAATGGAAACAACTCATGGCAAAAAGAAAAAGAAGAAAAACCTGTTTTTCATGGCTTTTATCCAGCCTTCCATTTTCTGCAGCTTTATTCAATTAATGGTCACATGTGCCGAAGACAGTCTCAGATACCTGTGGGCAAAAGCGTGAACACTCTGGTCGCTCATCCAGTCTGTGTGTGTGTCTTTGTGTTGAGCTTCCTGTATGAAAGCTTTAAAAATACCTGAGGAGTCAGGAAATGTACAGGGAAGATTTTCTTTGACACGTCACATAAACGCAAACTCATATTGTCAACAGTGTGATTCTTTTCAAACTGTAAAGTCTTCTTTCAAGTTTTAATTGTTGAATAATTCAGAGAAAGATAAAACTTCTTACCAAGTTGGACAAAACATTTTTGGCTGTTACATCTGTTTTATCGGACAAATGCACAGAGAAAGCCCCGCCATAAGTCATTCTGACACGGAGAGCTACTCGTTGCCAGTACTCCCAGGATTTCATCCGGATGTTCCTGACAGGTTTGTTTTCCCGCTGAAATGATCTAACAGCCCCTGTGAGGCTAATTTGAAATCATCAAATAAGATGAAAAAGTTAGAATCTGTGGAAAGTTCAATTAACATTTTATACTTTAAAGAAATGACCCGCCAGTGGGACTTTAAGAAGAGAGAGAGAGAGGAAAAAAACCAACATATTGCTTCCTGTTCAAGCCGAGTCATCTTTATTTGTGGTGAATGACCAAACGGACGAGGACAGAGGGAAAGAAAGAACCCAGAACCTTGTGGTGTAGGATTCAAGCAAGGTTAATCTTAGCCTCTTCTTCAACTGCGACAATAGAGTCGTCAGATCAAGTACGACAAAAAAAAGACATTCTGAATTGATCTCTCAACTTCTCTTTTTTAATAGAAAGATCACACTGTCACATGGGAAATGACAAACGGAAGAGAGGGAAAGTGAAGGCACGAGAAGGGTACTGATTAAATTGTCTTCATTTACTTAACTGGCTGCTAATATTTCAATTAGAGCAACTGGAGGCAGTGACACTGTAGGGTTAAAAATGGAACATGGGAAGAATTAGTCCAACTGATTAATAGGAGGAAATGACTTCTGTGCACACAGGAGACGTCCCTCTGGTGTCGTTCATCACTGACATCACCCTCTCCTACATTTGCATCAAGCGGGATGGAAAAAAAAAAAAGAAGAGGCCCCAAAAGAGATGTTCGCTTCCTTCTTTTGTCTCTGCAGTATGTAGACATCAGAGAGAGTTTGCGCCGCGCTAGTTGTCAACTTGCAAAGGTATATGAAGCTCCCAGCAGAAGAGGCCAAGCTCAGGCGGAATTTGACAGAAAACGCATTGGAGACTTCCTCTCCCCTCCTCTGCCTTTCCCCATTACCATAAACCCACTCACTCATGATAACCATTAATGTAGCGTCTTATTAAAAACCTATCAATACAGCCGCTGCCAGTGTGCTAATGGCCAGGAATCCCTCTCAGTTAAATCCCGACTTTGGTCTCCACTCTGGACTAATGAGAGCCATCGCTCAGCATCTCTTTGGGCTAAATCACCTTTATTTGTATCTGCCTTTTCGCGCTGTTGGCAATTTATAGAACAGAGAGCCATGAGAGATGCATTGCGGTACAGCCCGGGGGCTGAGGGTCCAGGGTTGGGGGGGGGGAGGTGGTGATGAGAGCATGGAGGAGATTCAGCTCGCAAAGTCTTGTCCATTCCAGTATTTTGTGCTGGGGACCATGTGGTGCCGTTAATTGTTCAACATCGGAGCGCCGGCAATAAACGGGGGCCCCATCGCTGCTGCCATTGATGAGGCATCGTTGTCCGGGAAAGTTTATCTCCAGCGCCGAGTCACGGGGAGGGCACGCTTGATGCAGGAGCGCCACAGGAGTTTGCCCTTCCAACTCAGGGGAGGGACTGAACATTGCTCTATCAATCTGGGCATTTTACAGCTCAGACCTCCCAGCCGTGAGAAATGTGGGGGAGTGTTTATACTACTCCTTATTGTCTGGGATCTAAAGCAAATACTCAGCATGGTTAGGGAGGTGTTAGTATGACGGAGGCACAGCCACTGGACTGGGAATCTATCCAGTGAAGAAAGCAATGTTTCTCAATGTTGTGGTTGAAACGGCTCGGTTGTTTATTCAATTCAATAGTTCGTCGGTCTGCGTTTGAATAAAAAGAAATCACTCGAGTAATTATTTGTTTAACTGGACTCCTTTAACTCTGCGGCGCTGCAATAAGAGCAAAGCATTGTGCAAAACTATTTACTATCCAATCTCTTAATAGAAACATATGCCATTTATTCATCAGCACAATCCTTCACGCTTGCTTACATTCACACCTTTTAGATTCCAAGTAAATAAACAACCTCACAGTTTACTGCGAGGGTTAAAACCACTTCACCAACAACTCTCACCATCGTCACGAAGCCGCCAGCCTCACAGCAGCGACTTGCAAAATACTCACTATTATGACAGTGCTGAAACACTCAGTCCTCAAGGATTGTTTCTGAATGGTGACAAATATAAAGCTTTCAGTCTTCACAACAGCATGCGACCCTCAGAACATGCTGGATGTGACCTGCTGACCACCTAACATGTGCAATGAATGGGAAGTAGGAGCAAAATATAGTCTGCAAATATGATCCTGTGTCTTTTGAACACACTGAAGTATTGAAAGTGATATAACTGTACATATCAATGCTTGTAAATCCAAACATTTGCAATACTTTGCAGAAAATGAATTACACTTTCTAGATAATTATAAAATAAATAACAGTAGTTCACTGAATTGCAAATTCTGATTAAATAAAACCAAGTCCGAGTGCATTGTTATTGTCCTCGGCACTGTTTGCTGTGTAGTTGTCATCCACCACCAAAATATCAACAACAGCACTACAAAGGTGAAGCCCTCAGGAGGTATTTATAGCCTAAGTACTTACGCACTACAAAGGACTATTTCACCGCAGAGATTCAAAATCCTCAGAGGTATCTCTTTTTGAAATGTCCCCTACTGTCACCTCTGTCAATAAGTGAAAACCTAAACAGCTACAGTACACATGACAAAGGCTCTGGCTGGCAGCAAAGGTAACCAAGGGCAGAGAGCCATTTAATATTTATGACACATGTCGAATCACTGAAATCACCTATTCATTAGTGCCTCCGTTCGGCTTCGGCCCTGAAGAAGTGTGGAAAGGGGAGAGAGGGGGAAATGTATGTGTGGGGTTTTTTTTTTTTTTTTTTTTCCTTTTTTGATACACTTGTAATAACCATCACCAAACAAGGCCAATAACAGTTTTTATGTTATAGCCATCGTAATCATCGTCAGTCTGGGAGGCGCTTCAGCCTTAACCACCAGAGAGGCCCGCCTGCCAAGAGTGCTAGTAATATAAATGCACTTTGAAGAATGAGGGGGTTGGCATGCTCCTGGATAGGTGCCAGCTACACATCCAAAGCTGCAAAATCACAGCTGCGCTGACTCAGGCAATGACACTATCTTCCTCCTTTTCTTCCTCCCCGGATTGGTGTGTGGAGTGCGAGCGGGACCTGAATGCCGCTGTTGCATTATGGAAGAGGTACAAACAAATCATGTCACTTAGTTTAAAAATCAAATTGGAGCCGCAGAAAAAAAGGTGCTGCTCTATTTTAAAGGGCAAACCGCACAAATCTCATTTGTTTGATGATGGGTGTCAGCCGAGGCATGCACTGGGGGGCAGCATTGCTATGTGGGGTAAAGGTGGGGGGTCATCATAAACACTGAAATTCAGCCATGCTGGGGAAAAAAAACAAAAAAAAAAAAAAAACACAAGCAAAGTTGGTAGCGGCCACAATGCATAAGACCCACAGATGAGCAGATGTGCGGAAGGGGAGAGAGTGTTTGCCGACAGCCTGAGCCGGCACCGTGATCCA
The DNA here is from genome assembly GCF_902148845.1 of Salarias fasciatus. Classification (NCBI taxonomy): domain Eukaryota; kingdom Metazoa; phylum Chordata; class Actinopteri; order Blenniiformes; family Blenniidae; genus Salarias; species Salarias fasciatus. The sequence continues at coordinate 15,680,909 of NC_043746.1, read as the reverse complement.
CCCGACTGAAATGTCTCGCTAAGTAGCTTCCCTGGTTTGTCCTCCGCATACAACAGTACACTCAAAAGAGATTCGTCCCTGAATAGCAAATGAATGAGAGTGTGAGAACTGCTCGCAAACAGGAGCAGGCACTCATTACTGCTGATGTGGGCAGTGCGCTCACAAAGACCAAAGAGAACGGGAGGCAGATTCATGTGATGATGTGAAGCTAATGATAGGCTGCATGAAACGCACCGGACCGTAATGATGATGTAAGTCATTATTCACTGGAGAAGTGAGAGGCTTTCAACACAGACAGATGTTTTCCAGGTATCCCTAATATCCTTTAATGTCTGACTTTATAGCTTAAAACTGTTTAAAATGTGCCTTTCTGCCTGTTTATTCACCTACGAGTTGAACAAACCGAACTTTGATAAATCCATTTTATGCTCTTGTGCTCAGCTGCGGTGAGGAAGGCTGGACCTGAGCGGCGGAGATGACGGGTCTCTGACAGACTGAGGCTTCTGGCTGCGGCGCAGGAGCAAAGGCTGCGCCGTCGACAGACGATACGCCCAACTGCCAACTTGACAATAAACGAGACGGCTTCGCGGAGCCCTCCTGGAAGCCAATGAAGATCTTTGCCACTGGAGATCAGCAAAGCAAATTACTCTACCTTGTAGACATTTAACTACCTCTCTCAAGCTTGCCAGTCATGTCTGTGGTTTTACCTCTTCGCTCACGCCCCGCTCTCGCGGTGATTTCTGCACACAATGCTTGCAGCTTTCATTTCATTACCACATCGTCTGGCCAGTGGTTGTGTGAAGGATGCTGAAAGAATCTCCTGCTATTCACAGCAGTCCATTGTAACACTTTAATATGTACCTGAGAGAGAACAGCCTGTTAGTGACTGAACATAACAATTAAGTACTTGTTGCACTCATTGCTCCATTAGACCCTGATGTATAATCCGTGTCAAATGTCAAACATTTTAATCACTAAATTTACCAGACTGTTATCAACTGAATGCACAAGTAATGTATACATACATTTTTTTCTAATAACAGTGTGCTTAATGAAAGTTACGTCGCAGCAGGTTATAATTTTCCGTGTCATTTGATGGCAGCTCGCTGTCGTCATTGTCAATGCGTAAAAGTCCAAGCCGTGATAAAGAAGGTCGACCTTTGAGCTTATTGTTTCAATAACACGAGGCACTGCAGATGGATGGCCTGTAAACAACCAGCTTTGTGACTGAATCTCGAACCGAGGTGAAAGCCACGCTCGGAATATTTCAGACCCGGACCGGGGGGGGGGGGGGGGGGGGGGGGGGGGGGGGGGAATGACAGATCACAATTCTGCCATCGACAACATTTTCTGCAAAATCTGAAATTCAAGTGTGTTTTAGAAGCACGAGATCTGGCCAGATACAGTTGGGGAGAGCGACATGCTGCGGTGCTTCAGTTAGCTAACTGACGTTACGCGTTCACGCTGCATCGGCAGCCTCAGAATAACTTGCAGAGCGGTTTGAGACCAGTTATCAGAGGAGGGCGCACAGCGATGAAACGTAAATTACATGGCTGGAGCAGAACGCTGCCAGAGATCTACAGTTGTAGATTATCTGTTAAAAAAAAAAAAAATACCAGGTGGGAACACATTATGTGAGGCCAAATTAGCAACTTTCTAGAAATATTTTACTATCACATTGCTAAGAAGTCCTGAGAGCCCAGTATGTTCACTCAACCACTGTTCAGACTGGAAATAGATCAGCAAGGAGCTCAGTTATCATTCTGAACAGTTTTTCTTTTATGTTGTTCCACATAAGTTTCATAGAAATGCGATGCAGAGATGCCGTATTGTTGCTGACTGAAACATACATGAAACTTGCTGAACAGCTTCATGAAATCATTCTGACAGTTATACTTTGGGATTGCATGATGTGACAACATTTTCAGTCAGCTGTTTATATTGGGTAAATAAAACAAAAGGATATTTTTGCTTGATGGAAATAATAATCCAACATGTCTATTTATTTATTTATTTATTTAAGATGAGGGACATGAACTTTAGTGCAGCAACAATGAAACCGAAAGCATTATGCAGCGATTTTCAAATTTTGTTTTGGTTTTCTTTAACCTAATTAATTAAAGTGATTAATGATCATGATTTCCATATTGATTAAAAAGATTGTGGTTATCATCGTTTTGGCCATAATTGCACAGTCCTGCTCTACAGTGCTTCAACTCTGCTGCTGTGAATGCAAAAGCCATTTTTTGCAGGGCAAAATTCCAACTTGGACACCTCGAGATTTTACAAGTGGCCATTCTCAGGAAGGACTCAGTCAATGGAGCCAGTGTCAGAGGTAAGATGGTGCCATCTATTCAGAGAGGATGCTGGAGAAGTGTTTCTTTCTGATCCAAAATCTGAATTGTCTCTTTTAAAAATCCACAGAGAAACCCTGGCCATCATGTAGATAGCTGATCCTACCAGAGTACGATGAAATCCTGTACCAGCAGAATTAGTTTGTCCTCTGACTAACTACCAGAGAGCGAGGTAAGACAGTAAAATATGAAATGTTTTGCACTTGGATGACATCTTGAATGTTTGTTGTTCCCCGCCGTGTATTTTTAGCACTTCGCCCCAGAAACCGACCAGTGGGGGAAGATGTCGACCACTTCTCAGCTCATGTATGCTCGAGATTTTGTTGTCTTGTTAAAATGTGTTGTTGTTGTTGTTTTTAACAGTTCTTTGAGTCAAATTTTGGAAGAGAAACGGTTCACCATTATTAAAAGGGGGGTATTACGTGTTTTTTAGCCCTCTAGTATCAATCTACAGCACACTCAAGCAACAGCTTTGCCCAAAGTTGCCTCTGCATCAGGCCGCCTCAAACGAGTCCCTGTCTCTTCAAGAATCTCCTCAGCTTAGCGACACGCCCCCCTTAGAGCATCCATCTCCATGCGCATTCTCGAGAGTAGAGAGGGGCGGGGGAGCACGAGCTGTGCAGGAGGAGCTGTGTAGACTAGGTCAGAGGTGGGGCGGAGCTGTGCATTATGGGCGGAGCTGTGCAGCACTAGCTGTCAGGGGGAGGTTCCGAGATTGCTCAAATATGCATGAATGGTTCAGGAAAAAACTCCATGAGTCTTTTTAATGGGGAAAAGACACTACAGTATTATACAAAGCTCAAAAAAGTGGATTTTGCATAATACCCCTCTTTAAAAAACAATCAATTTTTTTTTTGTTCATCATGAATACATTCATTAACAGAATCGGAAAAAAACTTTAGAAATCATTAGATTTCATTTACATTTTTGTCATCCTTATGTTGAGACAAAGTAACTAAAACCCCAACCATCCAAAACCAAAATAATTCAGAACTAGAAATGTTAGGTATTAGTATTTTCATATTATTTTTAATGATGACTAAATCTGTTTTATATGGTAAACATCAATGCCCAGTTAATGTATGGCAGTGTTCTAATTATGACTTTTAAGGCTTAACCATCTGTTACTTATGTTGCTAATAAACCAAAACAGCTGTTCAAAGCCAAATAAATCACATCAAATCACACAAAGAGGAAGTATCTGTCTTGACCAATCATGTCCGATTACCCCTGCTTTTATACTTTGCACAAATCAGTTGAGTGAATCTTAGTCTGATTCAAACGAACAAGTTGATATTTTTTAGACTGTATCAAAAAATGTTGATTCAGAAATGATCCTGAAAACTGGAAAATAATCCTGACCTACATCAATCCGGCTTTCCCAATGGATATAAAGAATTACGCTTTCAGGCCATCACACACACACACACACACACACACACACACACACACACACACACACACACACACACACACACACACACACACACACACACACACACACAGGTTTGCATTTTATCCAAGAAGTACTTGTGGCACATCTTGCAAGCTCACTTGCTTTGGGCTCGCCTGGCATTAGAAACAACCACATCTCTCACACCACTGGGCTCTTGAGCTGCGGGAAGTCCAGTCGTCTTCACCTGGAAAAATAATATCTGCAGTGATGATACCAACACACAAGCCTCCTCCTCAGGGTCGTAAAAGAAAACCAGATCTGGCAGATTTTTTTGAAGCTATTAGCACTTATATTTTAATGTAAATCAATAAGGATTTAGATATGAATTAAACACACACACACACAATCGTAGGCCAAGGTCTACTCTCGACAAGGAAAAGCACCTTATTAGCTTCAGCGCCCTTAAAAACAGCAGGACTATTCCCAGCTGAACGTCTGGTGTGCTGCATGTGGATGAGGCCGGTCCGGATGCCTCCTGCGAGTGTCGTTGCGCCCAGTAAATGTCACAGAAGTCGACAATATATGACTGCCACGGACAGCTGCATTAAAGCAACAACCACTGCGGTTTTTACTGGACATTGTGGTGAATTGACTGTCAAAAAATTGCCGTTGTCATTTACTATCATCAACGCGGGAAATTACAACTCTGGATTTACGCGCGCAGACAGATATATGTTGCCTTGTATGTTTCTGAGTCTGCGAGGGAGAGAAAAAGAGACATGAGAGAACGGTGTTTAGTGAGAAGATGAAAGCGATAGAGCAAGTCGAATATAAAGAAAAAGCCGGGCGAGACAGCCTAAGTCTCCATCTTTGTGTCTTGACCCTTGACTGCGTATGCGGGTTTCTGTGTATGTGTTCAATTCAGCGACTCCGTGCATGTTTGAGTGTGTCAAAACAGTGCAGCGCTCCCATCCAGCTCCCATCGCTCTGGGTTTGTATCTCTCCAACTGCAGGTCACAAAGTGACATTGTGCTTTTATGGCCGCTCTCCATGGTGCTTCACATAAGCTCTGAAATGACTAAATCCCTCAGCCAGTGTCCCTGACCCCCAGCATCCCTGTTAGTGCTGCCGCATTCACACTTTTTGATGTGGCCCTGAATTGGAATCGGTCATCGGCCTCATTCCGGGGATTGATACCGCCTCTGCTGTTCGCGTGCCCACAGGTCTGCGGCGCTCGGCGGTCAGCTCGCGTCCGTCCGTCTAAGCGCCCGTCGTCTTCCTCGCCTCGGCTCTGAAATAGTCGAAATTAAAAGTGCAATAACCTTGAAACAAGATCCGCATACTGCGTTTCAGTAAGAACTACAGGAAGAAGGAGAAGAAGAAAAACTCCACAAAGCTTAAAAAAAAAATAAAATAAAAAAATGAGAAAGTGTCCAGCTGCTGTCCACCCACATCCCCGCAGATGAAAGCCCTGATTTTACTTCATGAAGAGAAGTGAAATTAGATTATGAAACAGGAAAAAAAAAAAAAAAAAAAAAAAACACTGACAAGTGAGAAGAAAGTAAGTTGGAATATCAATTTCAATAGGATAAAGTCACATTGTGGATACGTCAGAGAAAAGAGAAAAAAGTAAGGAAAACTTTTGTTCCGAGAAGTGATTGTCAGTTAAGGTACAATTACTTGTTAATGGTGTGTGTCCATCTGGGCAATCATGCATTCAGGCCCACACCTGTCCATGCTGAGGTGTGTGTCCTTGACTGACGACATTAAGTAGCAGCCAACTGTGTGTTATTGATATTTTCAACCACAACTAATGCATCCATTAATAGGGTCACACTTAAATCTTCCAGTACAGACAGAGTTGCCTTTGAATCTAACAATAGATGGAACATTTAAATATTATGTGAAAATCTATTATAATGTGAAAAAAACTCAATGAGGACCATTGCAATTATTGCGCTCCACTCTATTATAACTTTTCCTCTTTTTTTTTTTTACCCTTGGCTGATAATTGAATTTAATTATTCAGGTTCTGTCTTTTTAATATGTTTTCCTCATTTCCCAGCAAATTGATTATGTGTACCAATCTCCTTTTGTCGTCGACTGGCATCACCATTTTTGTTGCGGACTCACATATGCTGTCTAAATACAGCGCTTGTTTTATTTTTTGGCCGTCAGAGCTGATGTGCTTTGTCTGAAATAGATTCTAACAAATACAATGTCAATGTATAGTGTGCGCCAAATATGCAGTGTGTGTGATAATCACTGACACATTAACTGCAGTTTTCTACAGCTAAGAATAACTCTTGTTTAAACCCTGTCAACCGCAGCTGTCACGGAGGTGGAAATGAAACTTTTAATCAAAGATGAATAAATTGCCCCTGGTGTTCTTCTTCGGTGTTCCTCGCACGTGTCTGTACGCAACCTCGATGCAGAGGACCAGGTGATATTGACCTAAATCTTTGTTTGTCTGGTCTCACCTCCTCGGCTGGCCCGGTCACGGATGACAAATGCATTATTAAACAGCGGCGAAGCCGGCTGAAACTCCACATAATGGAATACAATGTGGGGTGAAAGTGGGAGGAGATGCTTTAGTAAAGACATCTCGGAGATTTTAGATCGCTGTAGAACAACTCAAGGGTATTCTATATGAGGAAGCACCCCCCTGAGATTTGCTCTGGACTCAGGCGGGGCTGCCGTACAGATTCTGTGCTAATGAGAAGATACCTATTAGAGCCGGTGGTCTGATTGTCTTCAGGCTGGTTTAGCATGTTGGGATGTCTGTTGTTGTGAAAGATGAACCAGTTTTGTCCTCAAACACCCATACTGACCTCGCTGTGCTTAAAGTATTTCGACCTCCTCAACTCCAGTGGTGGCATCGTTCATACAGACCTCTCTCTATGGAACCATTTCTGGAAAACTCCAGGTATATTTCCTCGACTATCACGGATTGGGATTCTCCTAAATGCCACCTTTCAGCAGATCCCTTACTAATTGTTTCTGTCTCCAAGGTAGCATGGCTGCTCTTTGATGTTCAAACCCTTTCCTCCTCACAAAGGAGACTGACGGCAGGAGCAGAGAGAGAGGCAGATGGGCCGCGACAGGATGCTGTGAACCTGACGTCTCTCTCCCTCTTTCAAGTGCTCTGGTTCAATCAGCCACCGCCGCACAAGCTGTTGTGGAGCACCTTTGAAATCATGGTGTCTGCACAATAGTCTTGACTGTTAATGACTTCTTGTAAAGTTCCAAAGCAGCTCTGATTACACATGCTTGTGCACATGCACATGTACCACTGAGCACAGGCTGGAACAACAATGTCATGCATAACCATGTGTGCACTCACACACACTCTGTCAAGCACATTCACCACTCAACGCCGTCGAGCTGTGTGTGTGTGTGTGTGTGTGTGTGTGTGTGTGTGTGTGTGTGTGTGTGTGCGTCCGCTGCTGCAACATGCTTCATCTCTTAGGCAACACCTTGGAAACCAATGTTAGGACACAAGTAAACAATTAATATGTTAATTAGAGGGATCAGTGAAGTCAGCGTGCTCGCACAGGAGAAGGTGTTCACATTAAATGTTCATGGTCCACTGAAAGGACGGCGACTTTATTCCAGTTATGCACATGAGAACTACATGCCATTTTATTATTTTGATAAAAAGAAGACTGTCAATTTAACCGAGGGCGGACGAGGAACTGAAACTAAAGCCCAGTGTGAAAGTAGGAGGCATATTTGATTAGAAACTGTGTTTCAGAAAGCATTCTGCACTGGGCTTGATTTGATGCCATGTTACATCTTGTTATAAGCTACCAGACTTCTTGAGCCATTTTGGAAAAGTGGAATCAAACGATACAAGATGTCAAACATGCAGGTGTTCAACCCCGCAAAAAAAAAAAAAAAAAAATATGGCAGTGCAGCTAACGGCGAGCCTTTAAAATCCAACTAACGTATTGGACTGCCTTGAAGGAGAAGGGGGCTGCAGTCCTCTCCGGAGCTGAAACTGCAAGGACTGGCCCTAATTAGGTGGTAGGCAAAGGGAAACTGGCATGTTGAAGCAAGAAGCGTGTGTGTGTGTGTGTCTGAGCAGTGAAAAAGTGAAATGTTCTCTGCTGCTTAAAACGGGGAGGCCTATTAGTCAAACGTTTCAGTGTTATCTTGCTGTCTGAATCATCAGAGAAGGTTGCACCTTTGTGAGCCGACGTCCAGAAGTGATCAGTGAAAATCGTGCTGCAGCAGCACGGAGAGCGAGATCTGTGCTTCGGGTAAATGAACTCCACATACATGGGACATTTTTTTTTAATTTCAAAGTGTTTTTTGCTGTCAGTTAAATTGACCCACTCACCACTTGTGGGTAAAATTATACATATATTGTCATTGTGCTCAAAATACAGACATGACTTGCTCCTCAATTCAGAAACAACTGTCCTTTAAAATTGATTGTTGAATACATATTTCTATCCCGTACAAGTGTGAAGCAGTATTTCCAAAGTTTGTTGTGCTTGTTAGTTCTTGGTTGAGCTCGTCTGTTACGCTCTGCTTTTCCAGTCCGTACAGGACTGAACCTGAATCTGGCTCAATCGTCCTCTGAAGCAACGTTTTCTGCTCTTCCTCTTTTTACCAGGTAGACAAATGAAATGAGACATAGAAAATAACACACACACACACACACACACCAAACGTTATGATATACAGTATGTTAATTTTATGAATAAATCAAATCGTTTTTATCAAATTTATGCACTTACAGCTGACTGGTGACATATAAACACAAATAACTCATTTGAAGTTTCCTTTTTCAGCCTGATGTCTGTAATATAATTATTCTTAACTGATCACATGTGAAATGAACACAGGTAAAAAGAGTCTGCAAGGCAGCATTTTAAGCAGTACACTACTCATGAATCAGGCTCTTTAATGGTTCTGAGTGGGTTTATATAATTTAAAATTCCAAATTTTAAGTTGATTTACCTTTGGAGGTCAAGTGGATTTTTTTTTTTTTTCTGGGTGGCTTTCGTGTCTGTTTCAGTTATTAAAATTGTTTTTTTACTGAGGTCTTGAAAATGACTTGAAATCTGAAACATGGTCCACACAATATTTTGAGCTTGAAAGATACTGATTAGAGATCAAATGGCACTCCTCCTGCAGCTCCATGAGGGTGGCAGTTTTGGTCTTCAGTGACAAAAATTAATAAACAGATGGCCATGAAATCTGGTTATGATGTTGAGTGTGTCAAGGGAATGAGGCCGACCGACTTCGGTTATATTATTACTTTCCCTTTAGCCTTCCCATCTGACTAGTAGTCTGTTTTTTAAAAACATTTCTTTAAAAAAAACGCTCTTCCCTGAAAACCATGGTGTAATGGTGTGAACTTGAACGTACATCTCGATAAAGGTTGTTTAGTCTCTTAAGTCTGGGAAAACGATGTGCATCCAAACTCCCTGCTTTGTCATTTATCTCGATGAACATGTAGATAATCATGAGAAGTGCATCCTGCTCCTTGCTTATATCTTTCACCAGACGGTGTGTGAGGCCTTATGGGCCACAAGAAGGAATCTTCTGATCAAAAACTGTTAGCAAAGTCAGTCTTTGTGTAATTAGGCCCATGTTTGGTCTAACAAATGGGCTCAATGAAAAGAAAAGCAGAAAAAAAATCAGATACTTGACTAGTCTACCAGAACCAAATTAGTGGTGTAATTACTTGTGGGACACGTCTCCATTAATAATAGCTGCATCTTTTGTTGTAACAAAATATCAATAGAATGCACACCTTTATTTAATGAAATCCCAATATGAACCACTCTCGGGCTCAGACTTCAGAAACAGCATGTATATTTTACTGTGTGCTTCGAATCGTGTTTGTTGGAAGCAAATAAATGATGATAAACTCCCACTCTATACCATCAGGATTACATCGCACGGTTTCACTGCACAGATGAAGTCTAGACTGATGTCAATAGCAGTGTAATACTCCAGTACAATATTTATTTCCTCACATTTTAACACAATAGTTCATTATCTGCAACACACATATCCGAGATTTAACACATTTCTTGAACTTCTGCTAAGAGAGCAGACAGTCTATGAATACCCAAGAGGGTATTAAATAAGAAAACCTGAACGCGTTTAAATAGATGTTCAGATTTTTAAAGGACTGCATGTATGTTTTCCTTATTTGCGGTGACAAACAGGTGAATAAAGACAACCTTGACCATCATTGATACGTTTCCCTCCCTGGGATTAATTCCCTATCTGCCACTGAGTTTAATTGATTTCATGTCACGGCATCATTGATGAGGCTTTTCTCTCGTTTACGGTTGTCTTGGTAGTAAATACCTATGAAGCCTCTTTTTCACAAAGCAAACAGAATAATAGGTTCTGTTAGGAGCCCAGAAAAAAAAAGTATTAATTCACGTTGATTTGTACAAAAAAATTATTTGCCAGCTCAAATAGATTTGTGCTCATTTGAGCTTGTTGTATTTCCTATGAAATTAAATATACATTTACTTAACTCGGACTCCCCGACAAAACGTGAATTGCATAATTTGGTGCCACAAAGCTAAAAGCTGCCTGTAGCTTTTCGCGCATAGATTATTTTAAACAATCACTTTGAAGCTTGTTTCCAAATCCCAGGGACGCCTCGGTGTCTGAGCTTTCCACATTACCGCCAAAGCAGACCGAATGCGGACTTCGCAGATAAACGGAAGGATGGCTTGCATCTCATCAAAGGTCTGCTTATTTATGACGAGGAAAACTGTGAGACCCTGGGTTTTCACAATCCTTCTCTGCATTATTACTTCTCATGTCTCACCCAAATCTGTGAAGCGATTCGTTTTACACTCCCATTCTTTTCAGTTTAATTCAATCTAATTCATGCCTTAGCCTTATACCAATTGGCTCCCACTTCCCTTATACATGATTTTTTTTTTTTTAATTGATCCTTATTTATTCTGCTCTAAATTCCTAAATTCCAGATGAGTCCTGTACCTGACTGCATACATATTAAGGGTGAAAACAGGCATACTGGAATAAACCAGAATGTTTTTATAATGAGCATATGTCCTTTTTCAATTTGTGGGAATTGTGCTGTGTTTTGATCAGATGGCGTTCTTTGGGTTGAGAAACATCCATCAACTCAGTCCTCAGAGTCTCTCCTCCCGGAATCGCGACGGCACCCCGATTCTTCTTCAGTGTTTGTTTATATAGGTGCTAAAATATGTGTGTATTTGTCAGGGAAAAAGCCTTTGATTACAGAACTGCTTCCCTCCCAGTCTGTTGCGCAGACGAGAAACATCTCAGTGCTAATGACAAAATGAGGTTAACGTTGAATCTCAGAGACGACGCGCGGCGTCCCACCGGACATCCTCAAGTTCTTGCCTTTTTTTTTTTTTTTTTTTTTTTCCTTCCCGTTGTGCCACAGGAATAATGCAGACAAGCAGAAGTGATTGTGTTCTGTGTCAACATGATGTGACTGCAGCCCAACAAATGTTTGTGGCAATAGATGGACTGCCCTGCCATGGGAAATCAACTCTATTAGTGTCAACACAGACGACTGAAATGGCCACTGAGAGGTGGGGCTGGATGTCTGCATGCACACGTGTGGCTTTCCAGGTTTTTAATGGGCGTATTTCTGCGTTTGTCCCCTTCATTTCCCAAACATGTGACTGACGAGGAAATCCAGTGACTGGACTGACTGATAGCGATCTGCTTATGTACACACAGCACAAAAAAACAAGAAAAATCTCACCACAAAGCCACCATCTAGTGTTTATATTCTGGATTCAACTCTGCTCTTCGTTCGGGGTGTTTCTGTGCAGAGTTTGCATTTTCTCCCTGTGCCTATGTGGTGCTGTTATATTACAGTAATATTAATTGGTGAGTTGAAACAAGGATGTGAAAATGTGTGCAATAGTGACAAATCATCTCTACATATCTGACGAATTCTCAAAGCTCTCCCTGCCAGGTCTATGAAAAGCATGCGCTATGATAGTGTTCATAAATATATTCTAAATCTAAAACCACTCTTTTTGTGACTTTTTTTCTTTCTCTGAAATCTGCATAAGCCTCATTGTGCACATTTGGTCTAAAAATATAAAATCTATAAGAACATCTGAGCCGTATTTGACAGATAATTTCTTCATGCATGCCGTATTGTTTTCACTGATTATACATCAGATGGAGAAGAATCACATTTTATCATCTCACAGTGATAATGATGATAATTAACCAGAGTAGCATAAATGAAGCCAAGCAATCAATCATGATTTTATGAATTGCTTCCATGAAAGGCACACAACACACTTAAAAATGCAGCGAAGACATGAATAGCAGATGTTCCTGCAGCTGTAATCTCTTCCAGCTTGAGCGTTTTTTCATTTAGCTCAGTTAATTGAATACCACAGACAATATTAATTGCATTTCCACGGCTTTCCATTGAATTCATGTTGCAGACATGAATAAATCAATAAATCAGGAATGTGCTGATCTGATAGATGTGACGACATACCAGTCAAAAATTTTTAGAAAGCGACAATTTTTTTCCAGCAATTGATGCCAATTCAAATCATTCAGATCTTAGGAATAGCAAGGGGTTTAAAAAAATAACTTACCCCCCCGTGAAACCCGCATCTGCCCGTAGAATAAATAAAGGACCTGCGATTCAATGAGCCGATTAAACACGTCTCTGCAGTAACCTGCCTCTGAGTGCTTTATTTCCTGACTTCCTACAGGTGTTCCAACTTTTAGAGATGGCTTACAACACAAATAATACAACGAAAAACACTTGTGCTGGTGTGTCAGAAGCTTTAAGCGTGACTAGTATGACAGATAAAATATGCAAAACCTGCTTTATTTCTTTTAAACTTTAAGTCAACTTCAGGATATTGACATTAACTTTAGGCAATAAAACATTCTTAACTCCCTCGTAACATTTTTTTTTTTTGTCACGGCATCTTGAAACTCACAATTAACAGCCCGGTGGGAAAAGTTAAATTGTGGACGACCCCGAGGGTCAAGTTTCCACAGAGAGGACAATAACACACCGAAACACACTCGACGGCAGTGAGAGGCGGCCACATCAAAATTTAACTGCTAAAGTGACACTTAAAAAAAAACCCAAAAACAAACAAAAGAAATGTTTTCAAAGTTACCACAACAGAAACTGTATATTGGGGACAAATGGAAAAGAAAAAAAAAACACCAATCCACCACACCGGGCACTCGGAGAAAGACAAAACGAGAAAGGCCGTCGGGGGTCAACAAGCTGGAATGAAATTCACAAACAGCAAAACAAAACAAGAACAACCCCTGGCCTGAAAGCAATGGACAGAGCAAAGGAGCCGTATCTGCTTCATGTGAAACTGACACCACTCTAAATACAGAGAAACATGCAATATATACACTTTTGACTGGATAAAAAGAAGTATAACAATAACACTGAGTTCATTTGACAACGTTTAATCCTATAAACCACCAGTAAACTACAAACTCTCTCATGCTACACCGCAAAAAAGGTTAGCCCAAATACAAGACAGCAACACAAAATTAAAGAAAAATAGTCTTAAAACTAGTGAAATGATCTGCAGAAAGTGAATTTTACTTAAAAATAGATCTTGATGTAAGAATTTTCAATCAAGTAATAAGTCTCTCTATCTTAAATTTATGTGAAATCAAGTGAGATGAGACATTTTGACTGAAAATAAGGTTAATGAACATGGTTGGAGTTTGAATTTTTGCAGTTTTTGCAGTGTAATTCCCGATAATATGTCATTTTAAAAATTCAAACTCATCTTTCATCATGTTTATCAGTTTATATGAAGTAAATTGATATAAATCAGATTCAATTCAGAACTGATTAGATGGAACTTGGATGAAATTAATTCCAGGTAACCTTGCAAAGTTCGAACTTAAAATTCTTGATGTTGTATTGCGCTACATTACCTTGAGTATAGTTAACTGCAGGTGACAGAGGTGGTTTTGGATTACACCGTGGAAAAATGACAAAACACATGTCATATGTGGATTTTTGTCACAATATCGCATTTATGTTTATCAGTTGCTGAAATCTGAAGTACACTGAAGACGTTAACCTCCTGTAGGATTGACACCATTAAGCACACGACGTCCCAGTCAACAGCCAGTCTGACCCAAATACTTGAAAGTATTTCATGAGGCTATGAGCGAATGTGTCTGCTCACCACCGCCCGTCACTCCCCCCCCCTCCCCCACCATCACCATCAGTAGTATCTGCCAGCAATTATTTGGAGCAACCCCACAGGAAGAGCCATCTGTAGCTGATTTCAATTTCCACACACACACACAGGGGGACGTGTGCCTTAAAATCTTTAATTGAGATGGATTGGGTCATCCAATTAACCCTAACACACTTGGGTGTCCTTTGTGCGGCTGAAGCCTTTGCTTTGGGGTATTGTCACAAATCTTTAAGTCACTACAGAACTACACCTGTCCTCACTGTCTCTATAAAGTTTAATTGGGTTTAGTTCTTCCTCAATCAACCAGCAGCTCTTTCCCCTGGCACCTCTTTTGTGCCGGTCCAAAGAAAGGATGCAGGGATGCGTGCGTTACGATATGTGCAATTACAGACGACCACTGTAACGTGTAATATTGATCTGATGACGGGGAAGAATGAACAAGCCGTACAGTTATTTCAGCAACACGGCGTTCCAGCTTCTGTTTTAATTCTTACATTATCTGACTGAGGATTAAACTCTCCTTCCCTGTTTCACTTTCGTCCTGCTGATTCATGAAGGATACGTTTCATATTATATACCTCAGATGTAACAGTGGGATGATTTCATGACTCACTCTGAATCTGAGTGGGCTTGAATTTGCTGCTCAGAAAGCCAGACAGTACCGTGACCTTTCCCCTGACCTGAGTCTCTTTAACAATTCAGCAGCAGCTGAGGGTCTCTGTAGATTCATTAGAGAGAATGGCAACACGGAAAACAAACGAAATCCAAATGAATAAATAAATAGTTTCCTACTCAGTCGAGGAAAAGAAAAAAACACTTAATAAAACAAAGGGAATAAAGTTTGAGTCGCCACACATCCATTTTTGAATTATAGATAATAAAAGCAGCCATATTTAATTGTTGAGGGGAAGTGCGGCGAGCTCATCTTTTGGGGCAATTTAATTTGAAACGCGCTCCTTCAAGGCAGAAAGAGCAGCTCGAAGTCATGCAGGGAAAATAGTCTTAATTGTTTAATCCATATCAGTTATTCACCATATGGGAGAAATTACAGGTGCTGTGTGGTCGGATAAACACTACAACTAAACAAATGTCTAAGGGGCATTCGACACCAGTTTGTGTCATTTAAGATCAATTTGTCTCAGCAAGCTTCCCCCCAAAACAACCCCCACCCGCCTCCACCCGCTCCCCCCAGACCGGCTCATACAGTGTGCACGGATGAAAGCAAACCATGCAAACCATTCCAGCCATTAAAATGTGGTTTTAAATGTAAATCTACTCAGATTTTCAAAACGTTCAAAATCTATAAACCTACATTTCAAACAACGTCTGATGTTGAGTCAGATTACATTAGGAGACTAATTTGAAGCGATACAGTACCTCTGCTACGCAGTGATACTGTGGTAGCAGCGGGTCAGCATTCAGCTCAGACTGCAGTTTTCGTCATTATTAAATTAACAGAGTTGGACCACTGAGACTTTGCCCTCCCCACAATGCCGTGCTCCACCGGCAGTCGCTTTCAGAGGACACTTGTTCTTTGCCCCATGACAATGGACATCTCGATCACTGGGAATTCAGAATTTTTAATCAAAAATGATTCATTCTGACCAAGTCCCAGCATCGTTTGAAAGGGTCACAATTACCATGCCATTAATCAAAGTATAATTAGAGTCAATGGCTTAATTATGACACATAACCTCGATTTCCTGAAGGAATTAATAACAGACATGTCATTTCATAGCAGAAAACTTATCTGAAGATCTTATCCCTGAATCTGTGGGAGCTTCGAGATGTTGGCCAGTTTCACTCTTGCAGCGTTTTGTAGAAATATTTCTTCTGTTCCCTCAAACGTCCTTTGGTTATGCAAGAATCTGGAACTGGAAACGGACTGAAAAGTGAATGTGAAAATAATCTAGCGGAGAAAGCAAGAAATTAAAACACTATTATCCTATTGCTGTACATATTACTGTAATTAAGTAGGGTTTAAGGGCATTTTTTCAAATATGGGAGTTTATTCATGCTCGAATACATTTTATACCATCTAATACACTTCACCAAGGGCAAGACTGAAACTGTCTCTACTCCACCGACCATTCAATCGAGGGGACTTAAAATGTCCGAACTTAATGTGAAACTACTCGGCGACACAGCTGAGGTCGATCATGTTTAACTTTTCAATAAATCACTGGACTCAAATTGAATGGCACAAACTTAAAAGGCCGCTTCGCCTTCGCCGATGCTCTGAAACAAAGAAAACATCCAACAGTGAAGCTTTACGATATCTACTACTGGTTGGAAAAGAGTTTGTTCTTCAGCTCACACTAAATCTGTCAACACACGTCTAAAAATAATTCAATACGAATGCATAATGTAGATTTATGGGACCTGTGGACCTGAATAAATAACGAAAATAGCAGATACATGAACAAAATGTAACAGAGCTGGAGGAATTTTATTTCTTTACGAGAATTCTGTGAGGAGGTGAAAAACGTTGAAAACATTATCGAAACATACCAAACATGTTCAATTGGATCGCAAACTTTTGTTGCTGAGTTTATTTTCAGAAAAATCACACCTAACAATAAAAATGAGAGGAGACTTATCGCCCTCAGCCTGAGCAATAAAGAAATACATTGCCATGTTATGGAAATCAAATTACAGACCAACTGCCAGGCGATGGATGAGACGAAGGTTAGTATTAGCGTTCAATAACGTCCATATTAAGACTGAATCCGGACGTCCTTCATTGATTCAAATCTCACTGATGACCAAGTGGAAGTTGGACTATAATTGCATATTTTCAAGGCGATGAAGGAAATGAATGAACTTTGTTTTATTTTCCTGTCACTTTGTTATATTGTGCTGTATTTCAGTTTTTTCTTTTTTCTTTTCGGAGGTGTGGGAATTGTCTCTGAAGTTCTGAGCGTTTTGTTTTCTGCTGTATCTTTATTAATCACTGTTTAATCTAGATTGTCAGGATACAACGAGGAGCAAATTTGATGTGTCTTTGTGTTTGTTTTGTACATCATTAAGCAGCAATACAGCTGTGCAAAACTTTAAATAGAGATAGTTAAAAACAGAAACTTCTGTCCACAAATGGAAAAGACTCCAGAGTTTGACTTGTTTGTACAAATTAGTGCTTCAGTCCTACATTTGTTTACCAAACCGACTGCAGCATTTCGCTTTATTTATGCTTCATTGTCGCCTCACACACGTGATTTAAAGTCGTCATATCATGAAGGTATTTCAGGTTAAAAATTAACTCCCTCTGAATCGAGCACAGTTCGAACCAGTTGAACTTAACAGGAAAATGTCTGTATATTTACACCTTGGATGACTTTAAGTCTCTTCCCTGCAGTGTACAGAAATACAGTGTTTAAAAAAAAAAAAAATCAACATATAAATCTGAGTTTCATTGCATTGTATCTGAGAAGTGATCAGAAAGTTGCTCTCCCGCTCAACTCTTTTTTTAGTCGTTGTTTCTGTAGATATCACATTATTAAAAATATGCAAAGAAATGATTTTACCTTGCAAGTGCAGTATTTCTTTTTTCTTTTTTTTTTTTTTTTTCTGTACACCTGAATGGTTTCACAGCTTCCTTCCATTAACTGCTCTGTGACTCCAGAGTGGAGCTTTCTGGGTTTCCTAATACACTAGTTGAAGTTGCAGCTGGCTGCGTTTTGGTGATCCTCCGGTTTCTGGAGAGTTTTTCGGTTTTCACATCGCGACTGGAAAAAAAAAACAAAACAAAAAAAACGCTGGTAATAAATTCATGCTCAGTCTGTCACCAGACATTCCCAAACACATCAGTTACAGGCACTAAAGAACACCATCTTGTTTGCTTTTTCACTGTTGCTTTATTTTTTTTTTTTCCCTTTGACCAAACAGAATCATGCAATCTGCTCATCAAGGGCCTCTCCGATTCTTTCGCCTCAAACGGGGTTTTGTTTGATACTGGCAATCCCGGAAAGGTCACAGGCATCAAGAAGATAGAAGGAACGAGCCAAGAGGATTTCAAGTTGTATTAATGAGGACCCCCTTGGCCAGGACCCGTCTTAGAGGTCAGGCCATCACCTAAAATGATAAAGATTTATCATGGGAAGGTAAGGCTGGTCAAAGCGCTCTCTTATCTCCGGCTCTGCCTTTTTACAGCAGCAACCACTGTCAAGAGTCTCGCATGGATGAAAGACTTTGCTACTATCCACCACTGGTGCGAAGCTCCAGAAATATTCTGACGTGGGTAAATAATTCATCCAGTATATTTTGTACCCTTTGAGAATTTTTGAGAAGGTGCGAGTACGATATACCGCGACCGACCCTGACATGAGGCGGTGGCTTCCTTAAGTTAATCCAGAAATGGTAAAATGTTGAATTGGAAAAATAAACCGATGAGAAAACAAATCTAAAACAACATACAAACACAATGCAGAGCTTCAAACAGAATAGTGAATTCGAAATGTTAAGTGTGTGGAGTGAATTGTAATTGACGGCATGCCTGTTTAGCATCACAACACAACAACAAAAACCTGGGGAAGAAAGACTGAAGATACTTAAAACCTGTTTTTGAACATTTTTGGAGAGATTCCGGTCACTCCTTTATTTCTGACTCGCTGCATGCCATTCCGATTTAACTGTTAGATTCTCCCTCGGCTATGGAAAGGCAGTGGTTCTGCAAAGCAACTTCAAATGTATACAGCAGGTCATGTATATGTATTTGTCTGTATACCAAAGGATGCCTATGATGTTGGAGCACCAGTGATCCCCGAAGAGAAAAACATTGTTGATATGCCAGCCATGATTTTTTGTTTTTCAGTTTGAAGCCTTTTTCCGTGGATCGTCCTGTGTGCTCTGGAATTTTGTGAGAGCTGCTTTAGAGAGACATGCCAACAGCAATCACCAGGTTTGCCACAAATCCAACCACTGTGAGAATAAAGCAGGCTGGCACTTCCAGCATGATCCGATGTAAAACGAATGTGCAGAGATCCTGAGTACGTACGTCAGTGTCCATTCAGATTCGTTGGCGTGTGTTTGTTTGTTTGTTTTAAGAAGTGGTGGTTTTATTTGTCATATCGTGCTAAGTGTGAGTTTTTCCACTTTTGATGTTTGAGAATAAATCATTATAAAAAAAAAAATCTAAAATTCTAAAATATGCTTTAATAAATTGTATTTTTCTGAGGAAATTTCAAAATATTTGAATCAGTGGAAGGCACTGAACGAGCACATGCAGAAAACTTATGTCAGGGCTGCCAAACATAAGGCCCGCGGTCCAAAACCAGCCGCAAACAATCCATAATGCAAACAGCTATAGGAGAGGTATTTAGGACATTTCAGTGTATTTTACACCAGAGGGCATCAATAAAATGAACGTTATGTCAAGATTCTAGTCATCTGTAGTCATAATTGTTTGTTTTTGTGAAAATGTTTTTTTATTGTTGCCACAATAAAGAAAAAGCTTTAATGTTTACATTTAAAGGTTTATTGTGAGACTATTTTACCTGTCGACTCATTCAAAATGAAACTGGCCTCTATGTGTTGACATTTGTGTAGTCTAAGTACCCTAACTGCCAATAATTATATATTTTAATGTGAAAAACCTTAGTAAGTCCACCATGGAACCAAAATGGACTCATTGGACTCACAGTGTACTATTTTGTTCATGAACAGAAACATATACGATGTATATGTTGGAACTTTTCATCTAGTAATTCCTGATTCCATTTCATCACCCATTACCGCTGTAATGTTTAATACGTAGGACCTGTATGTGTTGTGAAGATCAGGTCAAGTGCTCTGGTAAGAGCCAGATCTGTTTTCAGCGTCAGGCTTTTTTAGTATTCCTCAGCCGTCCCGGCTGTAAATTTTAAATAATGTAAATAGTCTGGAGGGAATGAACAAAATTCTCACCGGGCAAAATCAAAACATCGCAACTTAATGATTATATGATGGCTTCAATGACAATAACTGATGTCGGCTCTCCCCACGAGACCTTTTTCAATTATGATTAAGAATAATGGAACACATTCAAGTGACAGTATTGCTTTTCAATAATTGCGATGCTTTTCACCAGAGACTGTGGTCAATATAGGATGCCATAGAAACTACATAAATCAAGTTTGTTTGTTTTTTTTTCCTTCTAGCGATTCATTACATGTGGGGGTTACTGTTATTTTCAGATTTTTTTTCCCCGCCGATGCCAATAGTGACTGAGCTGCATGGCTTTAAAACACGCCGGGCTCCGTCCTGCTCCTGCTCCCTAACCGCGTTTGTCTTGGAAATAGAGTTCAGAAGCGAGGAGCAGCCATTGCAGGCCACACCACCCGCTAAATGTTTAACTTTCCTCAAGGAGTCATTCAAAACAAGAACGGGAACTTGTCTATTGGGAAATACCTCCGGATTAGGGGGGCTGAAAGATTGAAAAAGTAATTTGAAAAATAATGGGCTTTTTAATGACTAAACCTATGGGACACCCAGATGTGCTCTTTGTTAATTTTCACTAGTGTAATGTAAAATTCCAACTGCTTAATTACTCTAGGACACACAAAGCAACTGGTTTTTAACGAAGCAATTATGGGAACAGCTTCCACTACATTGCACTGCAGCTTCCATTCCCCACCAGCTCCTTCCTTGATGAACCACTACTTTTTTGGTACAAAGTTATCAAGCTTTTCATGTCTTAAGCATTTTGACAGATTTTTTTTTTTCTCCCAAAATCAAAGGCACGTTTTGGCTCCTGAGACCTACAATCATTTGAATATGGCCTAATTTCTATAACCGAATAATATAGCTTAATAATGAATGTCTGATAAATAATACCAGTGTTTACCACAGCTCTCAGCTTTCCAAACCCTTTCTTTGAGGCGAGTGAGAATATCATGTGACACATTTATTGAAATCTAAGGCAGGTGGCACCGAGCCATCACTCCAGCATACATGTAGGCTACTTTGTTTAAAATTATATATTAAATGTGGAGTTAAATATAAATTCAGTTACAAATCCATTCTTTTTCTTTCCCGGAAAGGAAATGGGTGGATGGATGGGGAGAATTGTGCGTGCATGTATATGGCGTAAAAATAAGATCATTTCAAATGAAACAAGCGCTTGAACTAATTCATGGTTTAAAATTCCCAAGAATTCTAATAAGTGCAGCATTTAAGAGGTGAAACCAGTCAATCTATTGATTAAACATGTATATTTAAAAAAAAAAAGAGTATAATCTGTGAATCATAATTCCTAACTAGAGGTGGCAGGGACCTCGTTTTTTTAGTAGCCCACACACACGTAAGATCAACAAAGAGAACTCCCTGCACATTAATACCCCCCAAACCCCGCCCCCCGCCCCGTCCCTCCCACCCCACCCCTCCCACCCCACCCCACTCCAAAACACATGGGAGTAGCCGAGGAACAGCTGTTGGTAAATATCATCACAATATTCCACATTTTATTGGAGCTTTAATGGTGAAACATCAGATGTCCCGGCTCAGGAGGCATTAACATTTAGAACAATCAATAGAAGTTGCACATTTTACGAGGGACATTTTCAAGCTGACTTGTGAAGATGCCTGAGGTGTCATTCAATAATGGATGCTCTAAAGATCAGAGTGATTTGTTGGCTTTTGGAGGGATTGTGAACCCCCTCCCCCCCACTTCCCCTCCTCCGCCACACACTTGTCATGGTTTCCCTGATCCCTCCTTTGAATTATCATACATATTACAGCAGATGAAGCAGCGACGTTATATGCAAACAGTGGGATGACTAAGTTAGTCTCTCCCGTTTTGTGTTTGGTGCAAAGTTGTATTAATTTAGTTATTCATATGCTCAACAATCAAGAGCAAATAGATTTATATTCAAATAGCTGCAGCATCAATGAAATTAAAATTGCATTACCATCCCTTTGTTTTACATCAATAGGAATGTCAGTGTAACCTTTTTAATAAATTATACGAAAAGGTGCAGTTCTTTCACTGGCGGATTATTGTATTTTCATTTTTTTTTTTTCTTCATTTAATTTCCATTTGTCAAAATACAATATGTTCACTCTTTTTCTCAGGACATAAAAGTAATAGAACGCACAAAAGAGAGAGAAAGGTAAAAAAAAAAAAAAAAGAAAAAAGAAGAAGAAAAATCAACCCACCTCAGCTCCAGACCAATTCCAGAAATTAAAATTGCGCCTTTGAGATGCAAATGTTCAAACAATATTCTTCATGTTGGATCTAAATTGCTAATGTACACAGTATATAAGCCTCGCGTGTCCCTTTCAAGACTGGATATCTTGGAGACATGAACACGATGGTATTGGTGTTGATCAAAGGGCCCGGCTGTGTCATACCTCTCCCCCGGAGACTCGGCAGTCATTGAGATGCATTGAAACCTTCCTTCTGGAATGTTTATGTTGTTTAATAAATCCTAACCTGCACTGCCTCAATCTTCAAGGACAGCGAAACAAAACACGGAGTTTGGATAATAGAGCAGCAAATAAACCAAGACTGATCACGGCAGCAAAACCATATTAACCGGGCGAGGGTGCAGAGTGATCATGTACATCCTAATATCACCCCCCAAAATAAGAAGGTAACACAGAAAGAGCTGCAGATGATCCTCATCAAACATTCGGCCAAAATCCATATTCATACAATGAAGCAATCGTTTTAAATTCAGGAGGTGTTTCTGTGACAGCAGGCTACTCCTTTTGATCCCGTACAGTGGAGCACTTTGATAGACCAACTATATGGATTAATAGCTCTGGTTACAACACAGCCGTAGGCCCCCTATATCCACGTTAATAGAGCCTATCCATTCCTGTCAGCTACTGGGGACTGACGGAATTGCAGGGGCGGCTGTGTGGACACACACGGCTCGTCGGACGGCCTCCGATACAATTTTGCACGTGAAAAATAGAAACATTACCAGATGATCGTTCAGTCGCAGTCGCAATATTTTGCTTTGAGACACAACTTGACCGTCTTAATTTCCAGTTAAATGGTCAATGCGTTCACAATAATTCATATATCAAACATTAAATGCACATATCTCAGTGCTTTCTAAACAATTTCCTGTTTTCTGACATGCAGCTCAGTATATCATAGTATGTAACTTAGGTTGGAAAAGTACATCGATGCTCATGTGATCCCAAACATGCTGAGGAAATGTATTTCCTGCACTTCTCACGTGAGGAGCTGGTATTTTAAGTGACAATGTGCTCGTTTCACAATATTCCCGGCGACTTGGCGCTCGGTGTAGTCAGTCGTATTTCTAGACTCTGCTACGCAGCGAACTCAGGAATAACAGCCGAAGCAGCGTGTTGAAGCCGCAGCCATGTGAGAAACTCGTGCCGGAGAAGCACAATACGAGTTTATTCAACTTTCAGTCAAACGAGATTTATGGATGACAAACATTTTTTTTTTTTTCCCCATTTCAAGCTCATTAATAATTACAACTGTTTTGTACTGTTTTATTTCCCTTTTGGCAGGGAGGGATGGTTCAATGAGTCATGTTCAGATGAAAGATCACACACAGTTCCAATTTTAACACCGTGACAGAGAAGCAGCTCGGCATCCATCTTCTATGAAAAGGTTCAAAAAGCAGGACGAACATTTGGGGGCTGCTTTCAAGTAACGCGAGCAATGTGACAATTCTGATCCTTGGAAACGGACTCCCGCAGAGCTAAAAGCATGTGGTATCCAACAAAATCCCAATTAAAACAGTTACATTAATGTTGTTCAAGGCGTGTACAGTGGAAGCATCTCGACAGAGAAAGAAGGACACCTTGAAAGAAGAAAGCAGAAGACAATATTCACTTCTGTCAAGTTGCATATTTCCCCCTCCACAGCTAATAATGAGAAGGTTGCTCTTTGATGCAGGCGAGACAGTTTTTCATTTTCCACCGCCTTCAAATTCCAGGTATTTAATCCTCACTGGAAATGCCAAGCTTTGAGGATGTTACCCCAACTGTTCTTCAGAGTTCACTGCCTCAGGAGAGCCCAGCAAATATGAAAAACAAAGTGTTGGAAATTATTTCCTTGTTGTTGTTTGTGGGCTCGGCTCTTGTTTTCTCAAAAGTTGGCAGCTGGGGCTTCTGCTCGCCCCGCAGTGCGAGACGTGACTCGAGCCCACAGCTGGGGGCGTGAGGGGAATCCGGAATGAGCGGGACCTTCGTCCCGCGCTGCGATTGGGGAGACCGTAAACAGCGGCGAGTGGCCATCGCACGTGTTCATCCTCCCACTCCCGCGCAACGCACCAAACAGACAACTGGCGATGTGCGTACCTTAACAAAAGACGGCACGAAGAATAAAAGGCTCCCGCGAAAAAGCGTTTCCACGTGAAAGAAGCTGCATTTTCTCAACAACAGCAGATTTATCGTCCCCCGAACAACGCCGGGCGCGCTGTGTGACAAACTGAGTTTTCTACATAGTGTACTGCTGCTCAGGGAAACTCAGGCAGCGTTCACAATGTAGCTGTGGCTGCGGGGATTATTCCGATACACAGAGGAATGCTTCAAGGTCCTCGATCAAAACGTCATTCAGATTGAAAGCATTTTTCAGCCTGAAGAACGCCGTGTTTAAAATTACCAGTGGGAAACGACACTTTTTCCTCACAACTTTCAAGGTCTTGTGGTTGCCGGCAATCAGAGTTGCCATTCATGACGGCAACCGCAGACAAACACTGTCTTGCAGCAAGACTGGAAGAGGGATCAATCAGCCCTATATGGCCGTAGTGATGGCCAATGAGGCTTTGATTTAAGAGTTGTAATTGGTTTCCAGTAGGGCACAGTGTCAGTTTCCCAGTCCCCAGTAGCCTGTGTGTACAGTTTCAGGACATGGCTGCTTGTCACAAGAACAGGCTTGACTGGACAGGGAAGGAGATATTCACTGGAGACACAGCGGCTCTTCTGGCACAGCGCTCTGCCTGTAATGGCCTCCATTCACAGGCTCTTCATGAAAGGTTTTACATGGGAACTCCAAAGGCTAATTGGCCCATGGAGATCAGGCTTATTGTTAGTTCTGCATGGCTTCCAGCAGCCATGGCTGCCATATGAGTGCCTAATCACCACAGGGCTCCACACCTGACTAAACAAAAGAGCACTTTTCTTAATTCTAAAAAAAAAAAAAAAAAAAAAAACGTGTCTCTCATCCTTTTATCTATCCTCTCCCTGCTCCACCTACTTTCTCTCTTCTCCCGTGTCTCTTATTTCTGAAATTATATAAGAGGTCAGGAATTAATGTATTAATACCTATGGATTTTATTTTTAATTAAACTCCAACTATGCTTGGATGCATAAGTCAATCATCAAATGACTCCACTAAAACCCCCAGAGGTCAATTCAACTCATGCGCCCTGAAAACAGTGTAAACATCCACAAGCATATTTTAATGGTTGATTAGAAAAAAAAAAAAAGAAATGACCAGCTCCACATTTCTATTTTACTAATAAATTTTCTCTAAATTGGTGCAGAGATGGACAGCCTCAGAAGCTGCATTTCGACTGTCGAGACACGACGAGCTGAATTTTGGCCGAACATGCTGTTGTGACCACGGCGAGCGTTTCAGCTGATGTGTGCTCTGACTCAAAACCAGACAAGTTCCCTTGAGGTTCTGAATTTAAATCCCTGAATGTATAAAAAGCCAGCCGCAATATCAAAAGGTTTGCAAAAATGTCATTGAGCTTTAATATCCTTGTCTGTCATTCTGATTTGAATACACACCTGATTGCTTCAGGATGATAAAGCACTGAAGCGCCACGGGCTGCTGTTGTAAAGACTCCTAAGCCTGCGTGAGCTCTGTTTTTGAAGTGGGCAGAGGGATGTTTAGTGTGCTGTGTGCTGATGTGCCATCAGAATGCTTCACAACGCCTTCAGTTTCATCCCATTAAGCTGCACTGATGCCTGGTCAAGTTTGCGCTGACTTCACCTTCTGTGTGTGAATATTTGTTTTAAAGGAAAGCACATATGTGTATCTCTTGACCACTGGACTTATTACACTTTGTGCACTAACTGTACGTTGAGTATCGATGAGCTCCAGCAGGTGAATCAGACTCTTTACTAATTAATGAGCGCTTTGTTGTCTCCATACCACATATGTTACCGGATCATGAGACATGCAAGAGACAGGAGTCGTCCTGTGCAATTAAGAAGCTCATTATGTGATGAGGCTGCACTAAGAAAGGATACAGACTTTCTGCAGGAAGAGGTATGTTTAGCCCATCTTTAACTATTGATGACTCACTCACTAACCCCATTGATCCATGTATAATTTAATCAGCGCTGCTCTGATAGCTAATCATTAATATTTATCACAAACGTTACTTGAAAAAGGGGGCAGAGAAAGTCCTAAACGTGGCATGTAAAGCAAAAAAATACGACTTCTGAAAGGCGATGAAAGTAAATAGAATAATTTTCATGTTCCCTGTCCTTGTTTTTTTTCAAATAAGGAAGTTTCAAATGGTCTTTTTAAGAAAAGTTCTTTTCGTCGTCAATTTGCCAAATGTTTTAAAAGCTAATACCGAAAATGTGAAAACAAAAATCCTCCCCCTGCCTTTCCCGTCCTTGTTTGATCTCCTGCTTGTTGGCTTAACTTTCATGAGCTGCAGATGTGTGCTGCTGTGCAGCTCGCTACGAACAGCCTGAAGTCACAGTTTGAACAAACACTGTAATAACTAAAATAGAGACTGAAGAGGCAAAAAAATGTCACGATATATGTGCCTCAATTACATTCTGTCCAAGGTTTAAAAAAAAAGAAAGAAAAAAGATCGAAATCCAAACAGTAGAAGGCTTTTATGGGCTCTGTTCGGTTCAGTAGCCGTGAAGCAATAATAAATCACAGCTGTATCACTCTTGCATCTGAAATAATTGGATAATGAGCAGAGCGACACCAATTCTAATAATCAGAGTTTTTCCCCCCATAAACAGAAATAAATTCAAGCTGGTCGGCAATTGAATACTTCATAAGTTCAAGTAATTTGTGACCTAATTGCTACTTAGCGAACAATAGTCCCAGAAAATTACTTGAACTTGATTGAACAGTAGCATTAAATTAACACTTAAGAGCAACAAGGCAGATTAGTACAGTTGAAAAACAAGGCATTTGAAGCTTTATTAGGAAGTGATTTTTCATCTTAATTGTGCAGTAATCTCATTAACCAGTGCCATGATGACCTACATGTGGAGGAGAGGAATATTTTTAAGAATATTTTTTTGGAGGAGGGACAAGTCTTCTTTTTCAGAAAATCAAATCAAAGTTGGTATTCTGACAAAAAAAAAACAACAAATTGTGTTTGAAAGAGGTAAGAAAATATTTGTGTGCTGTTGCAATACTGATGAGTTTTCTGAAGACCAGCTTTACAAACTGACTTAAGACAACAAAAATAACTACGTAATCAATTTTAGAATCACTGAAATGTCTCAATGAGGGCTTTTAAAGGGATAAACTAAACCATGCAGGTCATCAGTGAACACAAGCAAACACAGTAATTTAAGTATGACTTCATTTGAAAGCGCGTAATCTTGGCGTCACACAAAATGCAGGGACCATATAGCGCCACGCCAAAAAAAAAAAAAAAAAAAAAAAAAGGTCAGAGCGCTATTTGTACGTTTCCGGAATAGCTGGATGCCAAACCATCAGGGTGTATTATCAGTTTTGTTTGCCCAGCGCAAAGTACACAGCCGGGGCTCTATCTGATGGGAAAGCATATGCAGTGATTAACTGATCTACCACTGCTGGTGCCCATTTCCTCACTGATAAAAAAGCCTGTTAGACCTATTTCCTCCTGTAGATAGAATGAAAAATTATGACTTTTAATGGATAGGCCTATTTTAATCTCCCATATTAATACTTTAGTATGCAGGATATTATTGTTCTGTACCAATGACTATAATTAGTTTTGTTTAATAATCTCTGTCAATCCTGAAATTGTTCACTTGCGTGGCGCGACGCCCTGCTGTGAGGATCATCATTATAGCATGGTGGGAGGAAGATTGGCCGTGAATAGGTGAACTGTTGAACTTCATGTCATGTTTTAGTCATGAGATATGCAACAAATAGATTAACTGCTTTTTTTTTTTTTTTATTTATTAATATATGTAAGCAGGGCTGCAGTGCTGCATAGATGGCATTTTATTTCTCATGGCTGTTATACACTATGTACACAAAGAGGTGATGACCCTGGAGTGAATCAACCTCAAAACAAGAATGGAAAATATAAAAATAATAATTGAAAACTCACAACAACGAAGAAGCTGTGACACAGTAGATAAACTTGATAAAATGAAATGTGACCCACATTTGCTCTTGAAATGGGGTTTACGATCACAGTGACAGAGGGAACAGGAGCAATCAGCAACACCGAATCGTAATATTAATAACCACAATTATACTAATAGTGAAGAAACTTTGAGTCACTCATGAGAACAGCTCCATCTGGATCAATAATAATTTGATTGCGTAATACAGACCCTTCTATCAGATTGCTTTGGCCATATTCTGTTTCATTTACGTCAGATGAGGTGGTGATCAACCAATTTTCAGATACCACAGATTCCCGTTTACATTTCGAAACAACAAGAATGTTCCTTTGGTGTTGTGATTTCAAGAGACATTAGAAAAAGAAACATAACCTCAATTAGCCCATCTAAGAAATCCATCTCCAGCCCTGGTGGGATTGTGGGTAAAGCTGGCCATGGGATCATGTGTGCATTGAACAAATGGCCAGCATTACACTGCATTTTGGGACTGATCCACTGACTTAGTCAGATTATATTTTTGGTGCCTTGAAACTTGCAAAGTAATCTCGTGACTCTGCCATCGTCACGTAAACAGGACAAGCAGAAAGAATTCAGTCATAGTGAGTGTAGTTGTTGATAGCTAGGCTTGAGCAGTGCTAATAAAAAAAATGATGCGCAGCAGAAGGGTCACATTTAGCAGGAACATTTTTTTAAAACCCTTTCAGTCTATTTTTCAGTGGCAGGAAGAATGGATGCATTTTGCTGTTAAAATTTTTCTGCTCATTCACAGCTTCAACTTATGCAACAGCTGCTGTAAACAATATAAAACATGATCCGGCCGTCCTCCACACTTCCACACAACAACATCAATGCTCTCTCTCTTTTTTTTTTTTCTCTGAATCTCTTTTTCCTTCCTCTTTCCTCAATGGCAAAGTCAAAATGGCAAAGCCCTCCAATCACATTACTGTATACCCAGGAACATTTAAATGCTAATGTTATAAGCTCACATGCCTAATATGATAAGCTGACAAGCTTATTATAAGCTCTGAAGTTTTAAGAGTTTCTTCCATTAGTTATCACAGGAAGCATTAAATTGCATCGCTGCACTGTGCCAGAAGGTATGGAGTTAAATTCTCCTGCAGAAGAGATTATTTTGGCAGGCTTCTGACAGCACTATACAGTGGCAGGATTGTACATAATGGTTTGTCAAGAGGAGGGGGAGGCGCACGGCGAGCGACTGGAGCTCCGTGTCTGTGTGTGCGCGCACGTGTCTTATCTGTTGGTTTGCTCGGTATATATGTGACTATATGGAGGCCGGTTTATCCGACGGAGGGCTGCAGCACCTCTGCATATCCTGTCATCCCCCGACTCCCCCCGGTCGCCGATAACCCAGCGTTCAGGATGATCACGGTGCGCAATTAAGCCCCGTCGATCACGGCACAAAACAAACGCTGCGCTCACTGACATGCCTCTTTTCTGTGTTGATTAAAGATAAAAACGCTGATGCCGTCTCTCCCGGCTCTGATCAATCTCCTGAATTTTCAACAGAACTTGCTCATGGCCGCCGCTCCAGAGGTCACAGCAGAACTTCTCAGGGTTGTAGCTTTATTAGCTTTCTCCAAACCAGAACTCCCTTTTTTTTTTTTTTTTTTTTATTTGGTTGTGAATTGAAAACACTACCCAGGCCTCAGCTCACATGTAGGAATCTCCCAGGACATCTAACATCCCAGCATGTCACACTGGAACTCGTATTTCCCCACTGAATTTGAAAAAGGATGAAACAATATCGTGACAAGTCAAAGGAAAACTACTGAAATATTCCTGAGAAGCTTTTCCTAATATGGAGAATAAATTTGGCAACATCCCGAAACACATACAAAGTCTACCAGGGAAACCTTGTAATTTCCCATGATTCAATTGAGCCATTTAAATTTGGGGTATTTACATTTTAATCAGGTCTTCTGTTTCGCAGCAGTCCCATTGATTAACCTTATCACCGGGTGATATACTTTGGACACATTATGAGCGACAGGATGCGAACGACTGGCGTGGGCCCCGCTCCGCCAACATTCGCCGGTGTCAATTAGTCAGTGATGCCGCATCTGAGGAACAGCTGGCAGCTTCTGTCTGTCTAATCTCTCAATGCAGCTGTGCTGGAACAGGCAACATGCTAGCCTAATTAGCCATGCTGTCTCCATGGGCAAATGAGGCCTTGGGGTCCGAGATCAATGTTGCCATCCGTTATTCACTCTCCTCCTCTGCCATGCATTCACAAAAAAAAAAAAAAAAAAAAATCCCAGCACTCCCAGCTGAAATATACAATGAGAAGTCATTCTTGTCACTCAGATGGTTTCATTACCTCCAGCGAGGAGCCGTCGCCGCCTTGCCTCGGCGTTAACTTTAAAAGGTATCAAGACATGAGGCTAAATTAGACGCTCGTGGCTCCCGTACCTGCTGCTCTCATGTCACATTTCTGCATCGCCACAGATGCGATTTTTAATTGATTGGACTAGATTATGGCTTTATCGGGTTTTCCGGCTAATGATTTGTTTACAACACCAACACCACCAAAATCAAACACACAAGCCAATGTGTTTCCCCACCAAGGTTTTGGAGACAGCGACGGGGAACTTTTTTTTTTTTTTCTTTCCCCAACGATTATTTGCAATCCAGGGGCAACACTTATTTAACTGGCTTGTTCGTGTAGAATCACAAATAGGACAGCTTTAACATAGATAATCACTTCGCCGTCAGCGTCCAATGATGATGGAAAAGTTGAACCGAAAATAGTCCTGGCACGATGTGTAAAAACTTAATTGTTTTCACGTTACGGCGACATACAAATTAAATGGATAGCAAAGTGGGTGAGAGATGAATATCTTAGCAGTCAGAAATAACACATGATCCATCTGCATGCCGCAGACAAAGGGAAGTAGAAAATAAATCTTTGAGCACGTCAAAAAAAAATCACAGCTATTATATCAGACTGGGAGCAATGTCAGCGGCATCAACACGTTTCTGGCACATGCATGGCAGCCTGACATGCTGAGTGTCATCCTGTTAAACTCTCATTTCCTGGTGGTTATTTGGGGAGGCTCATGTAAGCGCAGAATATGTTAATTGAAGTTATCATGGTTGGAAGAATAAAGTCAAATGAATTGTTAACAGTCAGTGGATAAGTTGCAGTATATACTGATGTATTTGATTGAGCTGTCGTCATCGTGTCCCAAACTGTAAAAAAAAAAAAAAAAAAAATAGCCTTTTATGAGAGAAAAGAAAGGTGAAAAATACAGCGTGGAATAGTTTATTTGTGATATTCAGAACAACTACAAATTTATACGAGAAAAAAAAACAAACTTGCTGACTACAGCTGTTGCCTGAGGGAGTTGAGGAAGTTTTACTTCCTTTAACGGGTTTGAGGCGGTTTCATTTGATGTGGAGATGCATGGTGTCATTGCTACGACCCCTGTTTGCTGCAGGACCACCGCTCCCCTCCCTCCCCCTCCCCCCCGCGCTCAGCGGGGCCCAGCGTGGGTCACAAACCTGTAATAAACAGGAGGGGCCGAGGCTCGATTTGGGGAAAATGGGCACTTTCCGCGGCATCTGAAAACGTCTGGAGTAATACACTAAATTATTGGGGTCAGCGACTCCACCCGCTCTGTTGATTTGTCTGTGGACACAGAAGGCTCACACTGACATTGAAGGACATTTTCCCTCCACCAAGGACTGTAAATTAAGAGACACGCCTGTACCGGAGCTGCTTATGTGAGGCCGCGAGATTGAAGTGTTTTACTACGCGGCGCCCTCGTTGATGCAAAACACATAAACAAAACCCTGACAGGGATTAAGGTTAGTGGTGCAGTGGAGTTGTAAAGAAAAAAAAAAAAAAGTGCTAAAGGAGTGGCATCATTTCTATATGAATAGCAAAGCGGCGTGTCGAGCGTTCGCTCAGCGGGGTTTCGGAGTATGACTGTCGTCGAACCAAAAATACACACAAAGCATCAGGAGTGTATATTTAAACACCCAGCATCCACAGAGTCGCACAATTGCAGTTAATCAGCCTAATGAGCCAAAGATTGCAGCAGTAATCAGGCGTCATTAGGTTTATGAGTATTTATTATCTGTGGCACGGAAATAATAAAGAAGAGCACCTCTTGTTGATGGCACACAAAGGAGCGAAGCCCTGCAATCTGTTTATTAATATAGATCTGTCACCTGGCCGCCACAACTCACCAGGCCGGGTCGTCCATCAGCGCCGGGCCCTGACACCGAGAAGATGGATGCACTTCCCCGTCCTGACCTGAATGTCAGACGTTTAGAAGCTGGCATGAGGAGCCGCGGCGCGGTTCAGGGGTATCATGTTCGCCGGCCTCGGGCAGAGCTGTCCCCCGCGCGTGCGCACGTGGGCGCGCCCGCGTCCGTTTGCAGAGAAAACACAACATATGCAAGTGTGGCGAGTCGATTTGTTTGCCTCCCAATTCCAAACCACGCTTCATCTGGTTTTGCCCGGGAGCCATGTTTCACGCTGGTTGCAGCCGGTCGGGCTGAGCGGGGATGGAGTCTCCACGCAGGCCCCTCCGCCGCGCTTCCTCCTTTTATTTCAGCGGCTCATCACCGCTGGAACCACGTTCATACTCGATCCATTTTGCTTGCTTTCGGTTCAAACGGCATCTTTAAACTTTCTAGTAAAACGTAGATTTATCGCGGCGTTCTCTCCCCGTTTCAGTGGCTTTTACCGTGTTTGCTGAAAATCCTGGGAGTGTGGGACGGCGAGAGGCGTAGGGTGCAGCGCGCCAGGGAGAAAAGGGAAGAATTAGAGACAGAGAGAGGGTGGAACAGAACAAGATAGACTTGTCATTTTGTGTGAAATACAACCTGCCCTTTTCTTGTAGCATTTGATTCCTCTCGGGACAGAAGTACACAAAGATTAGAGGGCTGAAGCTCCTCTTCTCTCATTGAGAGAGACGGAGTTTATCTGCGCCTGCTTGTTGCTGTACCACTTGGATTAGTGTTCTCTGCATCTTCTTAACCCATCGTGGAGCCGACATGGTCAAGCTCCATGTGTTTCACATTGTTGCCGCTGTTGTTCCCCCAATTCGGCGTCTCTTGAGTGAAGCGCTCTCGCTGCGGAGAGGCTGCGAGTCATTTCAATGAGGAGAAAACATCACAGAAAATAGAAAGCGAAAATGGTTTTGTGTTTTTTTTTTTTTTTTCCCGGCGCATGCCTCTCTGATACAATTTACCAGTTCTACACTTTACATTTTTACATAAACCATATGTCTATTAAAATGCAACTTGTACAGCAACCCCCCCCCCCCCCCCCCCCCCCCCCCCTTCCTGCCAGATCAGTGTTTGCGGGCAGAGCGGTGCTGCTTCTGTAGCCACAGATCCAG
This sequence comes from Salarias fasciatus, assembly GCF_902148845.1. Lineage (NCBI taxonomy): Eukaryota > Metazoa > Chordata > Actinopteri > Blenniiformes > Blenniidae > Salarias > Salarias fasciatus. The sequence continues at coordinate 15,647,347 of NC_043746.1, read as the reverse complement.
CTCACTGTATCTGAAAACAGGCTTACATTAGCCAAGAGCTATTTCACAGACACAGCCAAGCAGAAAAATAATTCAAAGGTTTGCTTATCAAGAAAGGCAGTGTGAAAGTTCAACAAATGATTATTCCTGAGTCAATGTTCACATAACTGGTGGTCTGAAATGGGAACGGATGTCGGGCAGAGATTCAGATTCAATGAATTAATTGTTATCGGAGTCGGCCGGGGAGGAAGGAATTCGGAGGTCGCCGGTGCGGCGGCAATCTCCCCCCGCGCGACGTTCAGAAGTGAAAACACAAACAGAATCAGTGGGGAGTGTGAAACATCGCGGAGATGTATTCCCCCCTCGTTTTTGCCGCGTGTGAGCAAATTGGCGTGTCGCTTCATGCGCACGCTGCGTCGACATAGCAAAAAGTAGGAGAATTCATCACAGGATTAAGCAGATTAATAAAGAAAAACAAAAAGCGGCCCTTCATATATTCCATAGAGGCAGTTCAATCTCTAGTTTTTGCTCAATTATATATATATATAAAAAGTTGTCATTTAAACTTTTTCCTCTCATTTCCATTTCATTAATCTATTCATCACAAAGGAAAAACAAAACAAAAAAAAGACATGGACCCCTTGGTAATAAGTCGGCCTGCTAAATGTCTAGAAACTGCTGCTGAGGGAATCAGAAGATGTGTTTGCTGCAAAAAACAATTTTAGAAGAGTTTGAGCGTCTGGAGAGTGGGAGATGAAGTCTCTTCTGCTTTTTACCCTTCATGTAGTGTCAGCGTGTCGGTCGCAGCGCCACTGAAACCAATCAGCTACTCAATACTTTTCCATTGTATTTTAAAAGTTAGCGACCATAACAGTGCCTCAAACTTTACAATATAGGACTATATAACTTTTTACATATTTTTTCATCAACAGGGAAACTTTCATAGTTATAAAGTTTATTATTTTTATTTGTATTTCATTTCAATTATACATTTTTTTAATCCATCCCATCCTCATTTCAGTGATTTAATGGGGCATTAAGATCAATAATCACCAAATTACTTTCAGAGTAAGTTTTGTATAGTTGCCAATTCTTATGCACAACTAATTTTAGGAAAATATAGAACTTTAAACAAATTTTTTATAGACATCAGCACCTTTAAGGGGGCATAGGTTGTACTTGCACTCTCTTCATTAAATGCACCGAGCAGTCAGATGACAACATGTTCTGAGTCACAGGGAAGAAAACATGAGTGCTTTCATTTTCCTGGTATGTTCTGGTGTCTGCGCCTGTTTGGATCATGTGTGCAGTGGCGAGTAGAGGTTAAAATCGACAGACTGAGGAGAACAAAAGGAGAAACAGACCACTAACTGTATGAATGATGAAAATGTTTAAAGACTGCAAGTGCGCAATATCGTGTTAAAAATTGAAAAGGATAATATTTACAAGCATTGGTGTTGTGAGAAAATATCCTTTCGCACTAACCTTTATCTCCTGATATGAGTGAAACCTCCACACGCCCCATTTAATTAACTTGACCTTAATAAAAAAAAATCTGATTAGTTGTCTTGACCCTCCTACTTTCAGAGTCCTGGCCTGTTTGCAGAGATATTAATAACATAATTCAAAATCTTATTTTGAAAACGGCCGCAGTTCACAGTAATATCGGTTTTAGTACAAAACAAACAAACAAACTGGTTTTTACTACATTTGGTTTGAAAGAAATGGACTCAGGATGCTGTTGCTGATGAAGAAACTCATTCTATTACCGTCCAAAACAGCAAAACCAAAACAGAGTCAGAAAGAAAGCTCGCCAGAACACGAACCCTGACAGAAATGTCTTTTTTGATGAAGCTGCTGGTTTTTAACTGCAGCTTAATGAGTCAAATATTCTATAATTAACTAGTTATATTGTGATGTTTCAAGTTTGTTAAACTCCTCTGAGTATGTTGCAGAGATAGCATTCCCATCATCAACTAAAATAAATAAAGGGGCTGTGTGGTTCGTCCTCCAGTCGTGCTGCTCCGCTGTTTTGCTGCAGTCGGGTTTTTTTCATCACATGCACCGGCTCTGTATTCGCTGAAAATCAGTTACATTTTTGCATGAGCTTTACAAAACTCATGTGGGTCTCGGATCGCCCAACAGTGGATGACCCGACATGTTCCAGTAGTACAAGTAGTTACAGCTGGTGGTCATGGGAAAAAAAAAAAAAGCCCATAAGCATTAAAATTTAATCAATAGGCTGCAGTCAGATCAACTATTTGCTGCACAAACTTGATCCACTGACACTGACAGGAAGAAAGCAAACTTTGCAGAATTACATTCTGAAATGAATTAAAAACAAACTGCAGGAATTAAATATGATAGAATGGACGTAGAATTATGGCAGAAGAGTTCATAACAACTGGCTATGTTTCAAAGAAGTTGAGAAAACATGCAAACTCAAACCGTGTACATCTCACTCATGCAGAAATATTTATCAGTTTTTATTATCAACCTATTAAATCCACACAGTGATGTGATGATGAATCATTGGTAACGGGATCAAACGTGGCACATATAAAGATGACTTTTTGCAGGGACTTCAGAACGTGATAATGGAACACAATCTTTCATTGTCAGATCCTCCCGAGTAACTGACAGCGCGGCCACAGACAAATGTCACAACTGTTTTCTGAATTGATTGTACCCAAAGCAAACATGTTCATTTCAGGTGAAGGAGCAGAGGAGGAGGGGAGCAGCAGGATTAAGGGCCCTGGACTTGATGATGATAAATATCACACTTTGAATCATATGTTTTTACTAAAATTATCTGACAGACCAAAGGAAGATTTATGAGTCTGCGGGATATTTGAGGGTTTTTATTTTTTTTTCTTCAGCGTCAGTGTGAATGTGCCTGGTGCAGTCAACACCAATTCAAACACAGCTGGCCTGCTCAGGAAAATTCATCTACCTTCATTAGGAATGCCAAAGTGACTCTGAAGATGCAATTCATTAATCCTCAGCAGTGAACAGTGTTCTTCATATTGTTATGGAAAATCAATGTGATTGAGCTGGAGGGCTGCCAGCCTGGGCTTCTGTCGAGGTGCCATGGAACACACACCTCTAATTTATGCAGGCAGCATCGTCAGATCAAGGGGAAAAAAAAAAAAAAAAAATCCCAAAACACATCACACGATGTTAGCCTTACTTAACCGCGGGGTCGGCGTCATCACAGAACAGCGGCGCGTTCGCGGTGCAGGTGGGCATCCGGCGACGTGCGGATGAGGATGATAGATGATGCCGCGGCGCCGCTTTGCTTCGTCCTGCAGTTTGCTCACTTTTTGAATCTACAGGTCCGGGATGATCACAAGTCTCGGCTCGCGGTGAACTGGTGCGACTGGCCGCCTCTCAAGCAGGAATATCGGCTTTGATCACGCGGAGATAAACAGTATCGTTACTGCAAAGCTTACAAAGAGAACACTGTTGCAAAAATCCAGAAAGCTTTAACTCCAAAGGCTTTAGTGATTTCTACAGCTCTCTCTTTTTATATATATATATATATATATAACTTTTCAAATAAATATCATCATGACAGATGGTAATACCTCAGCTCCAGCTATCTGGCGTTCTTGAAGGACTTAGGGACCGTGGTTAACATGACCAAAGAAACAAGGAACTTCTCTCTGACAGGTCTCAGGTATGATTTGCATATAATCTGCATATTGTGCCAATAATGAAAGTTCTTTGAAGAGTCTGAGGTAAGAAAGAAGGAGAAGAAGAAGAAGAGAAAAAAAATCACTCACTATAAAGTTAACCACTATAAAGGCTCATGTGGAGGTCCAGGCTGATTGAACTGCACCACTAAAACTATCATTTGATATTCACAAAACTAAACAAAAACCCAAATTTACCCGTTTTGAAATGTCAAGAGCTCTGTGCCATCTCTACCTGAGTCTCTGGAGTCTGGTAGACATCAGTTTTAGAATCTGTAGATGCTTCAAGGTTTTTTTCTGAGGATTACTTTAAAGTATTTTCAGGATCTCGCACGCTCCCTAGAATATGTCACGGTAACTGATGGTGACTGGGAATCACATCACAGCTTAAATTTTGACATTCAGCGCATTGTGAGAGCGTATAGACAGAACTGCGTTCTCTTACTTTTCTTTTTTTTTCGAAGAGGCTACGGGTGGATGTGTTTTGGGAAAAGTATATATTGAGGTTCATTTGTGCTCGGTGAAAGACAAGAAATAATTAAAACAGAAAAGAGGCAGGGGTGTAAAAAAAACTGGAAAGGAAATTTATTCCCAGTTGATTAAATGTGTTGATAAAAAAACACTGCTGACAACACACTTTTAAAGTTGTTAATTTAGTGATATTTATGTGAGACAAACAGGTGGAATAAAGAAAAAAAATTGCAACTTTGGATGAGCAGTGAGACTGATTTCAGAGGATCGCACAGTTGAAGGTTTACTTGTTGTAGTTTCCAGCTAGTTTGCTCCAGATTGAGAAACCTGTATTCATAAAACTTCAAAGCCGGCAACTATAAATGGTTTATGACCAATATGTTGTTCGTACCGTGTCGTAGCACAACACATCATATTTACAATAGCTGGAAAGCGTTGGTGGTTTGCTAATAGCAATGTTTCAGATTGCATCTGTCCTGCACGACGACGCCAATAAAGTCTTCCTGCAGTCATTACTGCTGCTCTGACACAGTTACTTTATCGTCACACAGCCTGAGCTCAGTGCTGTCATGGAATGGTAAAGAATTTTTTTTAAAAAAGGCTTCAGTATAACTCTCAGCAGCATTTGTGACACCGACGCCTTCTGTACTGCTTCTCACCTCTTCGTGTAACAATGAGAAAGTCATGAAAAAAACTAGAGAGACTTTTACATCAGCAGTGACTGCAGTTGGAGGATTTTCCATCGGTCTCCTGTACGGGTGCCAAACAAAAGGCACGTGGGCCAAAACTGATCCACAAGAAGATCGATCACAATCAATTTGCAATTAATTAATGTGTGGTTATCAAAAGACTTTTTTTTTTTTTTTTTAAACATGATTAACTGCAGAATTTGAAAACTGTATTTGATGTAGACATTATATTAAGTTGGTCTGTTTGGCACTTTACTTTGAGAGAAAACTCTAAAAGTTCAAAAGGCAAATTCTTTCTTTGTGTTCACATTTCAATCGCGACAAAAACACTGTTCAGGCACTATGGGCCCGGAATGGCTTTGAAATCCCAAACAACAGAACTTTCTAACATGCAATTCAAAATGTGATTAATTGTGATTAACTATGGAAATTATGAGATTAATCATGATTTAAAAAAAAATCATTTTTTGACAGCCTTAAGAATTAAGAAAGAAAACGTGATTATTATTCAAACATATTTCTTGAAAGTGGAGGAGAAAACACAACACTGAGACTCGAGTTATGCTGTCAACTTGAGTTTGCAAAAACATGCGTAATGCTACAGCTATAGAGGATGGTTTTTTGGGGATTTTACTGTATTTTGCATCAGAAAATGCAAAAATGTAGACATTTTCATCCCGTATATTCTTCATTCCAACAAAGAAAAACTTGAAAGTTTAAATTTAAAGGCTATTATGGCACTGTTTTACCGGTCGGATCCAGTCAAGATGAAATTGGGCTGAATGTGGACTAAAATGTGTCTGACACCTCTGGTCGAGTCATTGCTTGACTCAAGTTCCAAGTAATACGAATGAAGTTACATCACTGGACGATATCTGACAGCAAGTTATTCCGAAAAATCCCCCACTTGCTGTTCAGATCTTCCTTCACCGAAATACAATCTGATCACCAATCAGACATTTAGGCTCTGTATTTATGGTGCCTTCACTGCATTCATGTTACAGTTAAGAGTTGCCATCCTCCTACATTGAGATGTAGTTTTGTGTCCGACTGAATGACTGAAAAAAAGCCACATGGGTTGAAGACAAACAAACAAAAAGCTAATTAGTCACACTCAAAAGACAAAAAACCACAATAAGAACCAATCATCTAGGTATTTAAAGTGCAAACCTTGAGTCCGCTGCTCCATTCCTCTCGTCTCCACTTTGACAGTCCCTCCATTATCGTAACCATGTGACACTTTCTCCACTCAGCGCTGCAGCCATCTTCCTGCTGTGAACTTGTGTATTTTCAGATGAAGACGTATTGCCTCTGCATTCTAATGAAATCGATGGTTTACCGTCAACATGATTCAGGCGAACAAGCGGCAGTGAGACAAAAGGAAGCAGTGAACCAGAGAAATTAACACATCTCCTGACCTCCATCTGGACAGCTCCACCTTGATGTTTCAGATAATTTATAGCCACTCGATAAAAAAATAAGTTCATTGGCAATCGGGATTGTGAACTTATTAAACACCAAAGGATGTCAGCCTTTGCCCTGCTGGCATCATATCACTGGGCTACTTGTGTATGTTTAATTAGTGTTGAGAACTGACAGGCCCGCTGCTCCAACTTCCTTGATGTTTGCTGGTTGCCTTTGGCACCACTGACCACATAATCATTGCTGGGCACATCAGGGACAAGGCTTGATTTTCAAAGCCTTTCGCTCCAGTGATTCGCCGCGCATCCATGAGATTGATCACAGTGGTTTATCTGTGGCAACATGTGCTTCATCCCTTCAGATTTGGGAGGTGGTTGCCTGAAGGGGTTGTGTCCTTGCTCCAGCTCTGGCTGAGGCGCCGCATGAGCCGAGAGAGGGAGGGGACGCCGCGACAGCAGCGCGGCCACGGCCCATCAGAAGCTGCCCGTGGCCCCCTTGTGATTAAAGCAGCGAGAGGCCGAAAGAGGGACAGAAGGAGCGACGGAGAGGAAGAATGGGAAATATATAGTAGAGACTGAGCGAGAGAGAGAGAGAGAGAAGAGATAACATCAACTGTTGCTTCAAAAGAGGATAGATAAGTGCAGGCTAGCATTCATACAGTTCTTCAACTCAATTAATCTGGAATTATTTCTTATCTTTCTATTCTGTAAACTGCCTTCATATCTAAGGAGTAAAACACTGCTGCAAGCTTGATGGCAAAACTAATATTGGGTAGCCTCAGAAAATAAGGTTGTGTGTGGTTGCAGAAATCACATAATGGTTTTTCTCAGATTTAAGGAGAGAACACAAAGCATCTTCACGGCGATTACAAAGCGAGCACGGAATATTAAAGTAGATAAAAAAAAAGAATAAAACGTAGTGGTGCTAAATCAAAGTGGGAGATACATGCGACTGTTTTTGGTATTCAGAAGATGGTGCTATTTGTTTGCGTATGCATTGTATTCATGAATCTGTTTATTTGTTCCCCACGGCTTACACAGCTGCCCTCCGCAGCGAGATTACGTTTTATCAACACGGCCCGACACAGCCAGGAGTCCATATTAAAAACATATGCACATTCTATATTAATTAGTCTGCGATCTGTCAAGAAAAAAAAAAAAAGACAGAAATCCAAATCCCATTTGGCCCAAATTGGGACCCTGATTCTCCCGTTGTCTAAAAAATATGCATATCAGGAAATCATTTTCTAACTAGGTGACAACCTTTAATACAACTTCTGTCATTAACAGGGAAAAAAAACCAACGAGCGCGTCCCGTTTCTGAATATTTATTTTAGCCACTCGCTGCCACAAGCCCTGTCTTGACAGTTTGGCATAATTAAGATTGATCACCTTTCCCCCTTCATTTCCATAGTGGAAGTGCGAGAGAGCGACGCGCCGTGTGTCACAGGAAGGTAAAAAAAAAAAACAAAAAACAAAAGCACCTGCAGCTGGGACCAATCACGCCGCGATGATTCGAGGGAAAATCTTAAAAGTTTTAAGTAAAAGCGCAATCAAGGGAGCGGCGATGTTTAAGATGATTGGCTGTGTGATCTTGTCTTGTTATTCTGCCTCACTGCAGCACTTTACACTAGTTGGAGAAAGAAGGGACTTTTGACTGAGGCAGGAGAAGGAGAGGTTGGGGTAATTTACACTAATTTGAGCCAACTCAAATCTCAGAGCCTATTCCACAGGAGACCTCAAGAGCACTTTTAGGCGGTCAGAAAACTGTGGTAGTGGAGCCAGAAGAACAAGATCATTATTTCCATTGCACTTGTTCCATATACTGTAAGCCAGAGACAAGCCCAGAGGGAAGGGAATTGGCATTGATTTTTCTTTAGAAATTGATTTTTCTCTTCACTGACAACAGTCTGAAGGCTTCGAAAATAAATCTACAGGAGTGAATATGAACAGCATTAGTGCACGAAGCGCTCGCTCCGACATTCAAACCCCTCATTTGGTGGTACGTTGGACTCCTTAGGGCGAAATAAGGTGACACCTGTCTTTTGTTTTGAAAGTTCAATCCGCACAACTTTATTAAAGGAGCAGTGTGAAATGGCTATGAAATCAATTTTTAATTTTTTTTCAGCGGTCATAGAAAATACTGTGGAAAAACATTGTGGAAAGCAATTTCTCTTCTACTTTTTTTTTTTGTCCCTTTATGAAAAAATACAAAGTTTATAAAAAAAAAAAAAAAAAAGGTAAAATTGACGAAAGAACTAAATGAGATAAAATTGGATAATTCTTTGAAGACATTAAAACATTAAATTTCCTGACAGATTTTATGACTAAATAACAGGGGTTTTTTTTTCTGAGGCTCCATTTTTAGACAAATTAAACAATCACTGATCTAATCCACCTCCACCTCCATGATTTTGATCTGATCTAATGGAGTGTGTTGACGTGCAGAAACACGGAGGAAGTGATTTCTTCAACTGGAAATTATCAGGGTTCATCTTCTGCCTCTGCCACACAGAGAAATGCTGTCGTTGTAGTAAAATACACACTTATTCCAAAGTGTGGGGGGAATCGGCCCCAGCAGTGACGGAGCAAACAGAATTCTTCAGGTCACATTGAAAGACATATTCACAAATACTCATCTCACTAAAGCGACCTTTGCATTGTTTGATTCAAAGCCTGAAACAAAACCTCGGAGTGCTGCTGCGGTATGAACCCCTGTTTGTAATTAAAAGGCCGTGACGCACCAGATTGTTGTCCCCACTTCAGTGTTGTTCTCCGTTATTGGAAACGCTCAGTCACCACTGACTAAAACCCAGGCAGAAGTAATTCAGGGGAAAACAGTTCATTTTGATGAAAAATAACACCTACCACACAGATTGTAAGGAACAGATTATATCGAAAATGAAAAGCTTGTGAGAGGGGAATTCTCATTTAATTAAAAGTCTCCCCTACAGCTTAGCACATCCGGCTTTATAGGTATTTACAGCTGCACTTTGGCTCAACATTGAGTCCCAACCTTTTCTGAACCTCTCACACTCGCATATACCTTCTGTTTCCCTCCTATATGCGCACATCTACGATTTCTCAGGCACTCTTACCACAGCTGGCAGGAAGCAGGAGTTCACATCTCACATCATCCCTCCATTTACAGGCCAGCTGATTGTGTTTGACAGCGATAAGCACGCTCAGTCTCCTTGCAGTGACAGCCTAACATTCCTTTGGCTGAGGTCATATAAATATGCATCACATTAATGTAATTATGCAAAAACACTGAGCGAAAATGCTTTTGAAAACTGACACATTCCATTCAATTAGCAGCCACACTGATGGAACTCCTGTATACTTAGCTTCCTACCAAGTGACACACATTCTGCAACAGATTTTCATCGCTGTGGGCCAATTTGATACACTTCCAGCGAGAGCATGTACTGTATGCAGTGACATGCAGCAAAAATCCACTGCCTTTCAGAGAAAGCATGAGATTACTGAGCTTTCCTTTCTCTTTTTCTTTTTTTTTTTTTTTTTCCTTTTCGGTGCCTCTCCTCCTAATATATCCATCAGTGTGCAGGGTAAGTAATTATTCCTGAAAGGTGGAACAAGGAAGTGGCTTTTACGCTTGCAGAAAGCATTTCTCAGAATGATGACCGAAGGAAGTGAGATCAGAAGTAATTAACTACTAAGGGGAGGGAAGTCACAGGGCTCTAAATCTTATTGCTACACAGCACACGGTTTGTGTTGTTGTTAATTACTAAAGTACCTCAAACAAGTGTAAGAAAATCAGCATCACTGATTCCTTTTTCATTCTCTGCTCGGTGTTTGTGCAACGGTGCACATTATTCCACAAGAAATGCAGATTTTTAGAGATGTCAGTTTTGTTTTTTATTTCCCCCATCCGAGCCTTTTATCCGCCGCATCAACACGTTGCAGTCGGATTCGGATCTGGACCGATTTGAAGTTGGTCATTCTCAAGCTGCCAAACGAAACGTTTTCAGGAACGCTGTTGTGGCGCTGCGCCGTTTAGATTGACAAGCGTTAAATAGCCTAGCGGCGGCTCCTGTATGCTCTATTATCACAAGAGGACATATCGACTGTTCCTGTTTAATGCATCAAGACTCTTCCTGTAGCACCCTGTCTCTGGCCTTCATCTATGATTCATTTTTATTACCCATCATTCCCGGGACACGGGCCCCCTGAGGCCTCTACGCGGCGCGCGGGGTGGAGCGGAAGTTAGCCGACACCTAATCTGCTCAATGACGGACCGGTGTTATTTATTGGATCCCTCAGTGAATCCTGATTTGTTGACGAATGGGGCCAGGAGCAGCTCAAGCATTCAGTGTACATAGACAAAACACATAATGTGGTGAAAGCAAGGTTACGGGGCAGCCTCAGCGCCCGCGCTATATTGAAGAATACAGTGAAATAAAAATTCATAGCTTCGCCAAGCCGTCCCCCCCCCCCCCCCCCCCCCCACCCCCCACCTCCCTCACCCTGCGAGTACATCTAAACCAGACCGAGCAACGCTGTATTTCTCAGATTACTTTAAACAAAATCACTTTGACCAGCATACAGTGATTTTCTATGCTGACAACTCCCCTACAGATAATTTCCTCGTCTGCCTCTGTGTACATATTCTCTTTCTTCGCCCTCTATCAAATTTAATCAGTCTCAGCTCCCCTTACAAGCAGCGGCAGTGTGGCCAGTAAAAATACAACAGGACTGACAACAGCAGAACTCTATTAATTCCTCAGCCACCGACGCTGTCGGTCCTGCGTAATATTTGCCTTAGCATGGAAAAGAGGACTGCTGCATGTAAATTGCCAGGAATATGCTTCTGAATAACAACGATTAGAGACGCCCCCACCCCCCCACCCCCCCACAGCAATAACCTCCCTATCTATACTGTATGTGTGCTCCTTTGCTCAGCATATGATTTGATTTCACTCAACAATAAAGATCAGCAGGAGGAAGAAAAACAAAAAAAAGAAGTATTTCAAATTTGCAACTCATATCTGGAGCATCCTTCAGCTGCTGAATATTGACTGAATATCCTCCGAAAGGACGAGTACTGAATATTCCATGTCCTTCCTTTTATGTTTCTCGGTGTATCCGAGACGCTGAGCTATTCATCACTCAGAAATCAAGCCTGTGGTGTGTTTATTGGTTCGCAGCCCGCTCTGTCAGGTGTCATACCACACACCAGCCCGGGCCCACAGCGGCACGTTCGCCCATTACTTCATATAAAAGCACCCTAATTAATTAGACATGGTCAGGCATGTGGTCAATGAACGGCCTGTGATGGCGAGCCAATCTCGGAAAAGAAGCACACTTCGCTGGCGTGGACTAAATAATTAAAGAAAGAAAGAAGGGAAAAAAAAATCCCCTTCAGATGTCCCCGTCCTCCGCCTCCCCCTCTCGCTCGGCACATTTGCTGACATTAAAACTACTACTAATTTGTTCGGTTGTTGTGGTATTTATTTCATTCCCGGTTTTATTTATTAAATTTTCCAGTAGTTCACTGAGTGCATTAATTAATTGAGTGTTGTTGCAGTCACTTCCCCTAATGGATACGCACCAAGACAAAAAGAAACGGAAAAAAAAAAAAAAAATCTGCCTTTCATTGGATATAATGGTCCACACATTTTTGACAGAAGGCTCATATCGCATGTATAGCATGTGCTATATTCCCCAGACTTTTGGGACTTGATTTTATGGGATTTCAAATAGTAAATCTGTTCTTGGATGAAGGATGGTGTGAATATACTGATTGTGAAACCACAATGAACTTAAGAAAAAAACCCCAAGCTGATGCATGTACCTGTGCACGAACTCTTTCACACCGAATATGATGCAACCTAAAGCAAAATAAATAAGATGAAAAGATTTCGTAAGTAATTGAATTATGAAGGTAACCCAGTGAATTCACCCATCAAAGACACACAAGTCTTTCCCTCTAATAGTCCCTCTAAGATCTCAACACCGAGCAGAAAGGGCATACATCTGGAGGATACTGTTGTCTCCAGTGTTTCAGGCCTGTCAGCTTTTGACAGCGGCAACAATGAAAACCAACCAGAATAGGTGCAGGGTGAAAAGAGCATTTGCAGGTTTATATCTTCACTCTATCTTCCTCCGGAAAGCAGCGTGGAGGGATGGCGTCTCCTGCACGGTGGCTTCTCCCACCTCTCATTGTCGGATTAATAAATAATCTGTGAAAATGCAACGCTATTGTAATGGCTTCTCCTGCAGGCCGGCTTTGATTCTGCGGCTGCGGTGGCAATCTATCTCTTTAAAAATGAATATGTTAAAGAACAGGGTTCCATTAGCTATCCTTTGCATTTCCATCCCACCTTGTTCTCGAGCTTGGAGCACTCAGGCTAAGTGTTGTGCACACCCGGTAGCGCCGCACTGCACAGATCTGTGGGAGTGATCCTGGAGCCATGAAAGTCTTCATGAAGTCCACGTGTCACTGAAACTGAACTCAGTCGTTTAAAAAAGAAAAAAAAGAAAGAAAAGAAAAATCTTGATGTTTATTTTAAGCCATTCTTGATAACCCGGTCTAAAGTTGTTAATATGACACCTTTAATTGACATTTTGTTTCACGCCGTCGTCACGTACCTTCATGTTAATATGCGGATGGCGGGCCGACCGCGCCGCTTGTAATGCTCAGCGTTTGGCTTCGGCGCAATCTCCGACTGTTTTGACTGATATAAATATCAAGCTTATGTTTTTTGATGGGGATGATGTGCATTAACCAGCGTGAAAAGCCAGTAACAATAGCTCTCTGTCAAGAAAACAAGAATAGAAATGTCATTCCTGTCAGGGCGGATACTAACCAAAGTTCTCCCTCTGTCTCTCACTGCCTGGCTTTTTCCGTCTCCCTCTTGACAGAGACTCACTTTGACGATTTGAAAGGAAGACTCTGTTTCTTCCATTATTCAAATATTTTAGAGTTTGATATTAGTGTGAGGCACAGGCAGCCCCTCATGTCGGTGGTGGCCCTGCCTGGATGTGCAGAAAGTAGCACAGAGAATGCACTGAAACATTTATGCAGGGTTATTTCGACTTCAAGGAATTTTTTCTTCTTTTATTTCAATATTTCTGATGCAACATTGTGCAAATTTATATGGCTGAATTATTTATTAATTAGAATGAAGCCAGTGAGCTTAGATCAGCACGGGCTTCATCAAGATACCTTCAGCAGGACTGGCAGGATATCTGTTTCAATATATATATATATTTTTTCAATTTCAGTGAATATCAAGAACCAGAAAAAAAAAAAAAAAGCAGTCCAAGCCATAATTCATGTATAACTGAAAATTGTAACACTAACCATTATTATTATGCTGAATTTCAGTGAATGCATGCAGGGATGCATTATGGTGTATTGTAACTTATATTGCACCAGTGCTTTTAGGGGAATAATAAAGAAACATGATTAGTCCTGCCCCGGAGAGCTGACTTGGAGTTTTGCCTAATTCTCCAGTATGCTCGTACTGCATAGTTATCACCTTAGGGAAGATTGGAAATGTTTCCCTTTTCTCTTTGGGCATCACAAATCACTTATGTTGTAAATTAATAGAACGGCGGATAGTGAATATAAAATGAATGTGGTGCTAACACTTTGCATATTCATTTTCAAAATCATTTAATTGGGGATCGTGCGAATCCAGGCTCTTGAATGGGGGTAAAACTGGCACTTATTTCGACATACTGCGGGTTTATTTTTGAAACAATGCACGGGGCTGGCGGTGGTGAGTGAACATCTGACGGGTGCGCTGTATAGTTGGTATGGAAACAGTGGCGGCCAGAGAGGAAACCCTGCAGACCTGACAGGAGGTCCGCAGGAAACCTGAAACCCTCCTTGATAAAGCTGAATTCAAGCTTCACTCCTAGGTTAAAAAAAAAAAACAACAATCAATTTTGTGCTGTATGCATGCCGTCATCGAATTCCTGCGAGCATGCAATACGAGATTAAATAAGAATTAAAGCCGCAAGCGGCATTGGACGGGACCTCGCCCTCTGGCAAGGTGGCCCGACTGAGGTCGTCCTCGTACCTTGATGACCGAAGTCCAAGTCACTGGGAACCTTGCTCCTCCATAGACTTCCAGCACCCTCTCACCCACTAACATGGAGTTGTTAGCATCCCCCATCCACTGACGTGGAGCTTTTAGCATCTGTCATCCGCTAACATGTAGCTGTTAGCATCCTCCATCTGCTAACAGGTAGCTGTTAGCATCTCTCATCCGCTAGCAAGTAGCTGTTAGCATCTCTCATCCGCTAGCAAGTAGCTGTTAGCATCTCCCATCCACTCACATGTAGCTGTTAGCATCTCCCATCCGCTAACATGTAGCTGTTAGCATCTCCCATCCGCTAACATGTAGCTGTTAGCATATCTCATCCGCTAGCATGTAGCTGTTAGCATCTCCCGTCCGCTCACATGTAGCTGTTAGCATCTGTCATCCGCTAACATGTAGCTGTTAGCATCTCCCATCCGCTAACAGGTAGCTGTTAGCATCTCCCATCCGCTAACAGGTAGCTGTTAGCATCTCCTATCCACTGACATGGAGTTGTTAGCATGTCCCACCCACTAACATGTAGCTGTTAGCATCTGTCATCCGCTAACATGTAGCTGTTAGCATCTCCCATCCGCTAACATGTAGCTGTTAGCATCTCCCATCCGCTAACATGTAGCTGTTAGCATCTCCCATCCGCTAATATGTAGCTGTTAGCATCTCGTATCTCTCACCCGCTAGCATGTAGCTGTTAGCATCTCTCACCCGCTAGCATGTAGCTGTTAGCATCTCTCACCCGCTACCATGTAGCTGTTAGCATCTTCCATCCGCTAACATGTAGCTGTTAGCATCTCTCATCCGCTAGCATGTAGCTGTTAGCATCTCCCATCCGCTAACATGTAGCTGTTAGCATCTTCCATCCGCTAGCATGTAGCTGTTAGCATCTCTCACCCGCTAGCATGTAGCTGTTAGCATCTTCCATCCGCTAACATGTAGCTGTTAGCATCTCCCATCCGCTAGCATGTAGCTGTTAGCATCTTCCATCCGCTAACATGTAGCTGTTAGCATCTCTCATCCGCTAACATGTAGCTGTTAGCATCTTCCATCCGCTAGCATATAGCTGTTAGCATCTCGTATCTCTCACCCGCTAGCATGTAGCTGTTAGCATCTCTCACCCGCTAGCATGTAGCTGTTAGCATCTTCCATCCGCTAACATGTAGCTGTTAGCATCTTCCATCCGCTAACATGTAGCTGTTAGCATCTTCCATCCGCTAACATGTAGCTGTTAGCATCTCCCATCTGCTAACATGTAGCTGTTAGCATCTCTCATCCGCTAGCATGTAACTGTTAGCATCTCCCATCCGCTAACATGTAGCTGTTAGCATCTCTCATCCGCTAGCATGTAGCTGTTAGCATCTCCCATCCGCTAACATGTAGCTGTTAGCATCTTCCATCCGCTAACATGTAGCTGTTAGCATCTCCCATCTGCTAATATGTAGGTGTCAGCATCTCCTATCCGCTAACATGGAGTTGTTAGCATGTCCCACCCACTAACATGTAGCTGTTAGCATCTGTCATCCGCTAACATGTAGCTGTTAGCATCTCCCATCCGCTAACATGTAGCTGTTATTATCTCCCATCCGCTAACATGTAGCTGTTAGCATCTCCCATCCGCTAACATGTAGCTGTTAGCATCTATCATCTGATTCAGCAGGGGCCACGGCAATGGATTGCAGTGCGGGAAGCTCCATTGCCGTGGCCCCCGCTGAATCGGTTGGATTTAAATAACTTCTGAAGGAATCCAAGCTGCACCATGTTTGTCTGAGTGAGTATATGAGCAGGCACACACCTATAAATAAGGTCCAGGTATCAAAAAAACCGGAGTTGCCCTTTAACACTGTTGAATTTGAAATTATCCCTGTGCTTTGTTAAAAATGTCATATTTTGCAAAAATATGGGGTGTGAGGCTCTTATTTTGATAGTCATGTCTGCTCCACTATGTCAAACACCAATATATCCATGTGAGTGTGATTCCATACATTCATTTGCCTGTTTGAGCAGCAATCCATCACTCGTGTGATTTATGGTCACGGAGCGCCATCTACTGTGGAAAACAGGTACAACATGCAGAATGTTTTACAGCAGCTCTCAGATCAGCCCTGAGGCTCAATGCCCATATATGGCATAAGTAGGTCACATGATATTAGAGTGTGACTCGGCAGACACACAGTTTCTCTTTGGTTAAAACAGCTGGGGAAATGCATTTCCGTGGACCAAAGTGAGCAAACAATGTCAGAAAGTGATAGGAAATGTAGTTGTCTTTCACTGTAGAGCTTTTCAGAGCAGTCAGACTTATAGTTTTGAAACGGGAGGCTTAATTGATGAAGAAGGTGAGATTTTTGAGCAAAATTTGAGCAAAATTTTGAGCAGAAAGTGTGAATGACGGACTTCCTGTTGCATTTAGGTCATAGGCACGAGTGAGTAAGTTGTAGATCTCGATGAGATGAACGCATGCATATGTTTCTTTTCTCTGTACGACACTGTGAAGGGTGAAACAGTCCATATTAGTGGTTTTTGAGTGAAAAGTGTTTTGAGGCACATTTGATTTGACAGGAAATAACGGACTTCCTGTTGGATTTAGGTATAGGTATGTCTCTTGGTAAATTGTAGAGCTCGATGAGACGAACTCATCCATGTTCATTTTATTTCTCTGCGACATTCGTGCGGGTCGCACTGTCCATTGTAGTGTTGCAAGTGCGTTTTCAGACTTCAAACTTTAAGGGTTAATAAAATCCACACCCTGAGACTTTTGAAAAAGTTTTGAACATCGTCGGAAGAGAAGCTTGTCTTCTATTATTTGGCACCAACCTGACGTCTCCACGACAAGCGGTCTTGGAGCAGATAATTTTTAAAGGAGGAGTCATTTTTTGCCAAATTTTACACTGAAATGGAAATACCGGACTTCCTGTTGCATTTAGGTATAGGTGTTCCTCTGGGTGAATTTTAGATCTCAAGGAGACGAACGCATGAGCACTGCTTTGACATTTCTACGACATTCCTAATGGTTGCTAGAGCTATTTTACTGTTTCTAGGTGGCGCTAGAGAGCCAATTTGGCTATGGGGTTAATTTTTGTATTTTATCAAATGTTTCGCCGATCCAGATGTCCGTGCCAAATTTGGTGAGTTTTCGTGCATGTTTAGGGGGTCAAATTAGCATTTTAATACGCGGTCAGTAAAATAATAATAGAGAAACAAACGGACGAAGAACAATAGAGGCCTTGCCCTCAGGCAAGGTGGCCTCAGTTCTGAGGCCACCTCGCCCTCGGGCTCGGTCCCTAATTACTGTGATTTTTGCAGAGCGGCTTGGTGGCAGTGAAGTATTAGTTTGGACAGACATTGCCGCCCCTTGTGGCATTAGCTTTGCACAGTCACTTCCTTATCTGTCGCCCTTTTCATCATGCAAACGCGCACACGCAAGGAGCACGCTCCTGCTTTGAATGCTCCAGCAGGACAGGATAAGCTATGGTTTCAGTCACACATATCCAATGCTTCAAACAGCTGCAAAGGCTGGCAATATCTACTTTTTTAAGTCTTCAAACAGGGATTTGACAAGAAAAAAAAAAAGGAAACACAGAGGAAATCTGAGATGTAAGGACAATTCCTGAATACATTTTTAGTAGAAAGATTCACACTTGATGAAAGAAATAATGCAAATGCAGTGTTTTACACATGCGTCGTTGGATGGTCTCATTTAAATGTCAGCATTCATTTCTGATGTTTTACGTTTGTTCAGTGTTGCACGCTCTTATCTTTTCCCCCCGAATATGTTATGCACGCTCAAATTTCACATTCGGATCGAAGTAGGGAGCTTCAAAACTATCGACCAGGAATACTTGTGTATTGAAAGAGATAGTTATTAATGTCAGCAAAATTTCAAAATGACCCTGAGTATTCTTGCGTAGAGCCTAATGAAGCAAAGTGCCAGTGCTGGATGATGATGATGATAACTTCAGAATTGAGCTAAAACTGGCATTAAAATTTAACTGACTTACACATCTTTCACATTAGCTTTCGGTCTCAGAACATTAGCATAGATTTAAAGTGTGATGGCGGAGTGCAGCTTACAGTTCCTGACCCTTTGTACGCGGCGGTGTCAAGCCATCGGCTCACATCAGCCTGGGTGATCTCAAGTTCATTTCAGGGAAATTAGCGGCGGTTTTAATAAAGCTTGTTGCCCACAAGGTCACTTAACTGTCTGGCCATGCAAATGTGATGAATAAGCTGTCAGCGCCTGCACGTTGAGGCATAATGACCATGTATTACTCTCAAAGATATCCAACTAGAAAACCCTCGCATGGCACCTTTGATAGCTATATATTGATTCATGTATTAAAGGATTATTTCTAAACAGATTCCTTTCACAGCATCCTGCATAGAGACTCATCTGTGGCTGCAATCTGGTCTCATATTTTGTTGTCGTTTGCAAGGAAGTGATTACAGTTTTATTGACTGATGCAATAGCTCCTCATCTATATCTCGCAATGTAATGAAAATATGTTGCATCAAAACAAGGTTTAGCTAAAAATGAATAGAGCAAAACAGGTGACGGCTTTCAGTTCAGTGAATGTGTAACGGGTTCTGAAAGATATTTGTTTTGGAAGAGTTAATATCTTCAGGCTGTTCTGAGTGCTCCTGTAACATATTCCGCTGCCATTGAGAAAATGAATTTACAACTGTCAAAAAAAAAAACAAAAAAAAAAGTATGAGTATTTTTACCAGCTCAAAGAAAAGCACTTCCCAGTAGCCAGTAAGAGAGAACCAAACCACAAACTGTAATGATGTGACTGATATAGACAGCATATAGTTATCATGTGTATTGACTAAATTTTGGTCTTGTTAAAACAGCATCTCTTTAATGATTATCTCATTACCAGTAAGAAAAACAAACCTAGCACAACTAATCAGCTAACTCATTTAAGTTTTTTTTTACTCCAATAACTCTGTCATCTCACAACATCACAATATGCTAATTAATTGGAAAATTTACTTCCATCCCAAACTTTGAGTCATTATTATAAATTTTTTTTCCCCTCATTTAATGTACGTTTTCATCTGTAACCACTTTCAAGTTTCAAACTTTTGACGACTAGAAATAATTTCCTGCCTTTTGCAAGAAAAGTTCAAATCAGACGTGGTTGTTAAGAATTGGAATTGCAGCTTTTAAAATTTTCATGGACAGTTTTTGTAAAGGTTTTACTCAATTTACTGCTTTCTAAGTTTTTTGGCTGAAGTTTCAATTCATTTGCAACATCTGTAGTTAGATCACCTCTTACAGAGAAAATGAAACTCTGATAACCTCATAGTGACAATAAAAAAGGTTTATATTTGAATATTGTATCATTTTGTAACGAGGATCTCTCGCAGTCTTTTTCACAATGTCAACTGCTTTTTTCTTAACATGCACGGCTGCTCATAATGGAGGTTAAGTCTAAACCAGCTGAGCCGAGGCCGTCCCGCTCGCTTCTCCGCAGCTGCGGTATTTGCGGCGTTATCTGCAGTAAAGCAGACCGGTGCTGTTCCGCCCATGTCCCAGTTAGACCACTGTGAGCGCCGGCTTTCAGCCAAGAGAGCCGCTGCGCCGGCACCAACTTCCCAAACACGGGAACTTCAGGGACCACTTTCTGGTCATTTAGTGGGCGCACTCATGGTGGGAGTCATGTTAATACTGGACCACACATCTGTTGTAGCAGCAGAAGGCAGATGCCCCATGTGACATTTTTCTTTTTTTTTTTTTTAAATACTGTTTCTACCCAAATGCTGTTGTTAGTTCTTAATGCATGGCCTGCCTACTTTTTTTGTTTTTTAACGATTCTGTGAGCAATTTCGTTAAAATATCAAATTGTTGCATATTTGGTCCATGCTTAAGGAGCTTATTATCAATATAAAAAAATGGGATTTAGGACAACATTAAAACAAATAAGAAATGGACACATTTGATCTTGACCCAATGACCCATTTCAGTTCATTTTTTTTTTTAAAGAAAGCTCTGAATCATGGTCACAGAAAAAACTCCAAGTCATTTGAATGGCCTCCCTCCGGTGCTTCAGGATTTACAGCATAACTTTTGCCTCGGTGAGAAATTCATGGTGCAAAAAAAAAAAAAAAAAAATCACATGAATGGTGAGGAAAGCGACCAGCATGCTTCTGGTTGCAGTCCTGCCTGTTTGATGTTGAAGTGGCCACTTTACCTGGTTATGTGAAGCCTGTGATCTGGCTGGAGTGTCCGAGCTCGCTGGCTAACAGTCAACTACTGCATTTATTCACTCAGCAATTGCGGCTGGCTGCACCAGGCTCCGAATATCTCAAAAGTTTAATTTACAGGACATGTAACTCTTTCACTAAGCTCCTGTTATCAGACTTGACCACATATTAAACCATTTTTTTTTTTTTTTTTTTTTTACCAAACCTCAGTAACTTGGTTAGAGCTGGCAGGCAGAAACCACAGAGTGCAGGTTGTAACTGAAGCTTACAGGTGCATCAAGGTAAACTTATCATGATGGAGGAGAAGAGGAAAAAGAGTGTTCTTCCAGCATCTATTATAACTATATATATCATATCATACTATCCTGATATAGTTTTGTGTTTACAGCATTGCAAATCAAGCCTGTTTACATGGAAGCGGCAGAAATGCTGAGATTGATAGTTCCTGTTAAGCCACTAGTTGGTGCTGTCTGTATCTGTAATGGCGCCACACACACGTGCATGAAAGGACAGTACACTTTAAACACTAACAATGGTACACAGACATTATTGTGGGCAGATAGTAACGCTGGACTGCTACTGCAGATGAATCTCAGCTATAAACCCATCAAGTCTGAGGAGAAAATGCAGTCATGACCCTCTGGAGGCAAACGTCGTTTTTGTCCGACTCATGAATGTGCAGAAGAACTGTTTACCATGCACATGTGCAGTAGCATGGTTTCCAAACAGTTAAGTTTTCATCCATTTCCACAGAGTCAGACTGACTGGTACAAAGTGGATCAACCATAAAGAGCAGGATTTAAATTGATGGTTAGGTTTTGACACTGAGGCCTTGTTTACATGACAACACTGCTTGGAGCCTCTGGAAACAACTTTTTGATAATGTTCTCCATGTAAACAGGAAAAATATAACTTTTCTGAAAACCTTCTACTAGGCATGCACACTACGATCATAATAAACACTTCTTCTGCTTCTGTCCCAGCTGGAGCCCAGTGGAGCTGCTGAGCATGGAGATAGTTCACAAAAGAAGGAAACTGATTGGTGCAAAGTGATATGACAGAGATACAGCCATAGACAGAGCCCTGGCCATTCAAGGAACGGCAGCTTTTAAGGGGACATACAGGCATCTATTGACATATACGAGTATGTATATATATAGTATATATATATATATATATATATATATATATATATATATATATATAGTATGTATATATACGTATGTCAATAGATGTAGATATATTTTCTACAGTTACAAACCAATTTTGATTGGTGTCCTGTCTCATTATTATTACACAGCAACATAAGAATAATTTAGATTAAACGGGCTGTATCATGCTTTTTCAGCTAGTCCAAACCCTAGAAATGGCATTAACATGGTAATACTTTATTTTTGGCGCTAAGGAAAAGTCATTTGGTGTGAAATAAAAGATTTTCTGGGGCCAATTCTGAAACCCGGGAGAGAAAACGCTCTGTTTCTGTCAAATGTCCATTTATTTCATTAATCATATATTCAGTTAAATCATAAATAATTGAACATGCATCTTAAAGTTCCATTAGTAGATCCAAATTCTTTGACATATTTAAACAATTTTTTTAAAAGTAATGCAATAGTTACTTTGCCTAGTAATTAGTTACTTTTAAAATATTGTAATCCAGTTACTTTTTAAAGAAGTAACTAGTAATTTTAATTAATTATTAGTAATTGAATGAATTTCTTTCATGTAATTTTTCAAATAACACAATTACAGCTGTACTTCAGACTGCATACTGACCACAGCAAACAACTGCCTCACAAGAGTCATGATTCGGATACTTTCACCGTTAACTTTGTGACACAGCACAATGCAGTGTGAAACAGCAGCTTATATCTCAGGAAAAATACAGTTACATAAATATAAAACCACAGCTGATATGAAGATGACAAAAAATTAAAATTACATAAAGTTACATCTTTAAGAAAATGTGATTTAAGTAAGATGTAGATTTAGCATGTAAGGACGAAACAGGCCTCAGCCACTGGTTTTAATGTAGGTTTTTGTCTTGTGTTCCATGACAGGATCAGATTTCTCTCATCAGAACAGGAAACAATAGAGACACAGTTTGTAGCTCAGGACATCGAAAAGCAGAGATGTCTTTCAGGTCACGAGGTTAACAGACACTAACAAGAGATTTAGTCTGAAGTGCTGTGTTCTCCAGAATGATGGCGTTTTGTTGTGTGTATCTGTGAAACACATGACATGCTGTCATCTTTTCTTATTTGCTGTCAGGACAGCAGAACCCCAGACATTTTGTCATTGTGGAGACAGCAGTGAATCTGAGTTGTTCAAGTGTTTCTATGGACACAACGCTGCCATATGAGTAAATAATCTAAATCGCTTTAAGGGCTTTGTTCATTCAAATTTGCTGTGAAATTGAGGTAGAATGTTGAAGCTCAATCAGTGGAGGTAAAACAACAGAGCGGAGACGTCAAACACGTTTTAGTCCTCTACTTTTACTACTTGTCTTCTGGAAGCATTTATAAATGGTTTGAGTTCCTCAAACATTTGTATTTAACAGCCATGAGAGAAAAAAAAAAACAATTGGATTTTCCCATCTGTTCTGATCTTGAAGCGATGTCCCCTAATGAAGGTGAATTTCAGAACAAGTGCGTCAGCAACACATTTCCTCCAGTGCCTTTTGCTGTGGAATCTAACTACCTTACAATGTCAAATCTGATGATTATAGATGATTGATAGATGATTATGGAGGTGATTACACTGATGTTTGTAAAGAGGGACAGCTGTTTTTGTAGTACTCACTTCACCGTAATGAGCCATCATATTCTTTGTAATTTAGTTACTATTTCAGGAAGGGTGAAGCAAATCCGAACCTTTATAATCTATTGATTTGCTTTCTGTACTTTCTTTTTTTTTTGTCTGCACTATTCAATATTCACTCTGTTTTGTTTTGCTTTAACATGTAGAGGATTTTTAACATTTCTGTTTGAATTGCTCCTAATTATTTTTCTTTTAGTGTAACATCCCCATTTTGATGTTCAAATTGTAAAAAAGACACATGCCAGAGAAGGGACATTTCAAGCATTTGGCTTTAAAACTAGGATAACTCCACAAATACAGACTGTATAATTTAGTGTTTTGGCTTCCCCTCAAATGAATGATCAGTGTTTTTTTCCCCTGAGGTGTCCTACAACATGCCTGCCTGACAGTCTGTCCAAGGTTGTCGCTCTTTAATTTGCCACAGACTGCCTAATCAGATCATTGTGTGAGATGGCTGTCACTGATGTCAAGGAAAGGACAGCTGACGGGGACACAAAGGTGGGCAGGCGGCGCGAGGAAGAGGATAAATATTAGAAGCTTTTAAATAATATGAAAAGCACATTATGCCTCGGCTAGTCCTTGCGGTTTCTGGTATTTGTGCTGAGGGTTTTCGGCTTTCGGAATACGGCTAAAACTGAGTAATGCCGCATTTCTGAATGGAAGCTTTTGTCTCTGCTTTCAGTGGAGAGAAGGACAACCTATTAAAATATTTTACCATCTGAACTTGGAGACGCCTCGCTTCTAAAACCCTGCAGTTCCATCACATCAGCCGACCGTACCACTATCATCTGAATCATTAAGCCAAATTAATGATGTATAATATTCAGTGTGCCTCTCCGTCCAAGGTTCTTTCTGGTAGAGGTTAAACCCTTGGAAGACTCCGTGTGTGCATGCGTCTGGCTGTATGGTCAAAAAAAAAAAAAAAAAAAAATGTTGAAATCACAGATGGGGTTTATTAGATATTAACCTCAGGAAAAGGACTAATCTTAATTATAACTATCAAAGCAGTTCAAAGGGTTTTAAGTTTTATCTTGTTTGCTTGCCATGGCCTTTAGCCTTAACTTTGCCTTCCAGCCAGGGTTTTTTTTTTTTTTTCTTTTTTCTCCAGTCAGTGACATTATGTGTACATGGTTATTTTATTTATCCATATCTGGTTATGATATTGCATTGACAGCTATCCTCAAGTGGCCTCATTAGTAGTGCAGATTTAGCGGTTTTCAGCGAGACGGCCGTGTAAGTGATGTAGGGCCGAGAACCCCGCTAATGTATCATCAGCTCAGTTAACTTTGGAAGTGCCCCTCTTGATTCATGTCTCAGTCTCCGCTCTCAGTCAAGGTCATGTCAATGATAGATTGGACGCTGCTTTTTGTGTGTGTGGATTTGGCCCTTTTTATCTCTTTAAATCACTGCCTTAAGGCTCCAAATTGAGAAAACAGCCAGGGTCTCATTTCCAAAAAACCATCTGAGCATAATAAGTATGAGCTGTCCAATGGCATTTATGTGTCGATCTGCTGGAGTGCGGAGATGGAGTGCAGGTGCCGCCAAGGACCCATTATTTCAGACCCCCACAGTTCCAGGGAATTGCAAAGGTGTCTATCCACACAGCTCAGCACATTTCCTTTTGCAACATTATCATAAAAAAGTCTTTTAACCCATTTGCTCCTTGGATGTAAACATCTTCAACGATATGATCAGCGATTCAACGTTTCTTCTTGTTGACCGTATGTTGTAATATAACATGTAAAATGTACTTATCCTTGTGTTTTTCATTAGGAAGCACAGAAATAGTTAATTATAATGGATAGAAGTTCATTCAAAAAAATGTTTCTCATGAGAATATGTGTGATATAACAGTTCGAACATTCCAAAAAAAGTCTTTGGCTGCTGAGCCTCAAAATACAATTGAAAATCTCCAGATCTATTTTGGGTAAACCAAGTCCCTTTGTCTCTATTATTCTACCCCTCGTAAGGGTGGTGAAATCCTTTTCCATTATCCATGGAGTGCTGCAATAATACTGACAACCCCAGATATAATCTTGGTTGTATTTCTTATCCCTCGGCAAGTCATCGCACCTCCTTGAACATCAATTCAACTTTAGATTTTGCTCGGCTTTCATTATGAGGGAAAGTGCTATTCGGGTTACAGAGATGTATTACAATAAAGCCCTGATCCAAAATGTCTCCCACGTCGTGAAAAATGGGAGTCTTAATGACCACAAGGCAGGCTTCTGCTCTCTGACACCATGCATGTATGTTGCGAGCCGAGCCCGACGGCTGCCGCGCGACCTCTGACCCCCTCTTTGTTGATCCACGTGGTTTTCAGCCCGCTTTGTCTCACATCAGCGGGTTCTCAGTGTAATAAATGACAGGCCCGGCCTAGGAGAGAGTACTTAACCAACAACTGGCATTTGGCTCTGTTTTGTCATTAGACACGCGTGTCTCTGAAACGCCGGCGCGAGGAGCAGAATAATTATATAGGCCGACTCTCGCTGTTGTTAATTAGACAGATCGAAGTGTCACCATCGCAGGTTGGAAGACGCAACGTCCTGGTGGAGGTTGATGGAGAATCTCAGCATGCCACTAAGAGGCTGGTAAGTGCTTCCACAAGCCCATATGCTCGCTGTAACCATGTCTGACTCATCATTGTCAAAACCACTTTGCAGGTGCATGTTCTGTCTGGTCTCATGCGGCTCTGGACGCCGGAAACTTGCCTCTCAAACAGTGTGGAAATGAAATGTTTGGAACAGTAAAGAAAAGAAGAAGAAGAAAAAAAAAGCATCAACGCAAATAGATCTTTATGTAAAAAGAAATCATTACTCCATTTGTATATTTCAGAAATACAATGGAAAAAAAAATCATGTTTTTATCAGAAATTAAAAAAAAAGTGATGAGAGAAGTTGCGTAATGATCTCTATGTGTCTAAACCAAGAGACACCCAGACTGAAAACAGAGATTCTTTTGATCACTAATGTTTAATATTGCAGAAAGCGCTGGCACTACCGCTTTTCAATAGGAAATCATGACAGGTGTTTTGTTTAAAAAACAAAATAATTACTGCTTATAAGAAGCTCACGGAACATGTTTGTTTTCTTCTGATTGCAAGGGAACAAATTTTCTACACTTGTTGTGTAATCAGGAAACATAATCGCTTTAATTATTGTATTTCTTTGTTGTAGTTTATGTAACAAGTCATCGTCAGGCGTTTATGAAAATAAAAAGAAACAAGAATTTTTTTTCACGCTTATAATCTTAACATTCAAGAATTTAGAAGAGACAGCTGCTGTCAGTATAGTGTGTGTGACACGCTGGTGCTTCTGAGATGGGAGTTTTCTGTGTGGTGTTTGCATGTTCTCCCTGTGTGTGCGTTTTCCCACTGTCCAAAAATGCACATTTGAAGTTAAATAGTGTGTGTCCATGTGGTTGTGTGTTTTCTGCTTGAGGGATGGCGCGTCCTTGGCATCTGTTGAAATCTGCTAAAGCTCCCTTCATTTGGATAAAGCGCTCCAGAAGACGGACAGACAGAAAGCTTGATTTTATTATCAAAAGTCTTTTTAGAAATCAGACATTTATTGAATACCGTGTGACCTCCAAACCACATCTTCACCTTTGAGATGATTTATTGTTAAAGCCTGTATCAAATAGTGTTTGGACTGCTGTTGTTTTGGCCCGAGTCACTCAGACAGTCTGACTGACAGCCTGTCCATTTAGATAATGTAAATATTAACTTTCCACAGACATTTTCCATCTATTCACATTAGACATCTGAATAGCAACCTTGGGACACTCTGTCCTATCCACCTTTTTTTTTTTTTTTTGATTATGAATTCAAAGCCTCGGTTGCTGAGCTGGTGTTATGATAATGCATGGCAACCCACTGTGATATACAAAATTGGTTTTGACAACAGGCTTGCTTTTAGATTCACACTGCCCTTAGACCATAGATTTAACATATAACACACATCTCACAGTCCCGTCTCCCCCGGTAGGAGTGGAGAAGAGTGCTGGGGAGGTTGTGGGGGAGTTGCGGGGGTGGGGGGGTTTGATGGCTGACTAACTACTGCTGAAAGATGTGAGTGGCCAAGAAATTCATAAAACACTGTCGTTTTTTCCTGACACATACACTCACTGGCCTCTCCCCGCGGATCTCCCCTCCAGTTGGAGGAAATGTGCCCTTGACAGTCCCAATGTCAGCTGTGATTTTGTCACTCAATGGGCGAAATACATTGTGGCGCTGCAGACCACATGGGTGCTAATAACTGGAAGGGGGCACTCTGCCCTCTTGATAACTTCAGTCCAGGGAGACTTACCAGCTCTTTAACAACTTTAACAAAAGAAACCCTCCGTGTCTTTCAGGTGATTGTTTTTTTTTTTTCTTTTTCCTTGCAGTGGGCGTTTGTACATCCACCTCTCATTATATCATCTGTTACAGGCCATATAGAGAGCCACACAGAATCCTAACTAGCTCATTATTTCAGAGGTGCAGAGAGTTTCCTCTTTTTAGCTAACACAGCTGTGTTCTGAAGAAAATTAAAGCAACAGCTCTCAAGTGCATACACAAATGAGGTTGCTGACATCGGTGGGAGGGGATGCCTGTTCCGCTGAGCGGCAGAGGTGAATCAACACATTTGGCTGCCAATCGAAGACTGGGAAAAGACGGACGTACAGACGCACCAACCTGCGAGAGGACATCAGTAATGGGCTCACATTTTCCTAATCTCCTTTGATGGATTCAGGCCATGATTTTCATTTAGTCCAAAAGAGATAACCAAACTGTCAGCTGTGCCGCTGCTTTGCTTTAATCTCCGCCTGCAGCCAATAATCACCCTGCAACCCGCAACCCTTTGTCAATTGTTAATCTTGTATTGAAGACATTTAGATGCCAGGATGGTATTCTGCATCCTAGGATAATCCAGGGGGCCACTGAGGAGAAGCAAATTGGATTCATTATTAAATTTTGCATTATTAAAAAGACAAATGAATTGAGTTCTCCAAAGAATTTGTGAAATCAATTTAAAAAATAATCATTACCACATCAGATGCATATCACATCTCCTGGAGACTGACAGGAGGATCACAGTCGTCCATGTACCGGCGTCTTAAGTGCTGCTAACACGTATTTCTGTCTTCAGCTTGACAGCACGCATGTACGTCTCCGTGCAGCATATAGTGGAGCGGATAAAATGCTGAATTCAATTCATCTCGCATCCGTCCTCAACTATTTCAACAATCATAATGCAGATTTGTAACACTTCCTGCTTTTTGTTTATACTAATATTTACATTTTTTTTTTTTTTTAGAGCTGGTTCACTGTGTGATTTGATGAATGGGATATATGATCATTTTTAGCAGCAGGAGGACTAAAATGCATCTCCTCTACACAGTGATTAAAGAAGCTTCACTAGTGGACAGCCACAGAAAATAGAAATACATTTTAAAATCCGACAAAAGCCCAGTAAATTTTCCAGTGTTGAATTAACTCTGAAAGTGTTAAAGAGTGGACTCAAATAAACACTTTTGTAGTGTTAAATGTAAGTGTTAAAATATACACTTTAAAGTGTTCATTCTAAGAATTAACACTGTATAGAGTTAAATATGAACACTGGTGAACAGAGAGGAGTGTTGATAGAACTCCACAGAGCGTCAGCATTAGAAAATTAACACTGGCCAGTGTTGATTTTTAACACCACAAAAGGGTATATATGAATCCACTCTTTAACACTTTCAGAGTTAATTTAACTCTTGAAAATTTACTGTGGAGAGAATTTTTGTCAGATTTGCATTCATAGAATTTTCTTTTTTAACAGCTCAAATGAAGCTATAATGCTTTGTGTTTTGATAAAAATATATTTCATCGCTCTTCCGTCCTGCTTCATCCAACGCAGCATTGCTGAAGCTGTTCTGGCTTTTGTATTTCAGGAGGAAACCACAATATCCAAAGAAAATCAAGTCAAACCAAGGAAAAGGTGAACACAAATATACTGCAAATGCATAGAAAATGCAAAAAAAAAAAAAAAAAAAAAGCAAAAAAACCTAACAATAATGAAGTTTCCTGCCTAAACTGAAACTTGAGTCTCCAAATTAAACTGTGAGTCTACAACATCGAAGACAACTTGCATTAATCTTTACATTTAAAGATTAAAAAAAAAGCAAACCCCAGACGTCCCACAACTTGAGCAGCGTGTGCAGGAGAATGTGGCGCTTCAGTTAATGGAAAAACAGACTATGGTTAAAATGAATCAAACAGAGATTGATTGGAGGGTCACTCCTGGCAATTTCATGATGGTGATTATATTAGCGGAGGCCTTCACATTTAAATGAAAAATCTTAAATAACCTCCCATTTGCTATTTGCCTTCACTGTGAAGCGTACAACACAGGATATGCGGCGGCATACTCAAACAGAAGAAAGGCAAAGGAGCCTGATTAAAGTTTATCTTCCAGGGCAATAAGTCTACTGGCATTCATTACTGCTTGTCAGATTGTAAATGGTCTCCGGGAGAGGCATTATGCGAGCTCACACACGTATGTTAAAGCCAATGATTTAGTCGTGCCGTCCAACCACGCTCCAACCTGTTTGTCCCCGAGTGTGTCAATGATCGCTTTGACAAAAGACAACATCGACGCCAGGACAACATTATCCGTGGATGCTGTCTGCTCACATCGTGTCTCTGCGCTTGATTCAAGACAGGAAATTAAATAGTCTTGTTTTAAATGGGGGGAAAGCTTCAAGAAATTAAGGACCCGTCCCCAGTGACCTTAAGACAATTATTTTGAAGTCTTTCAAAGGCGGCCAGCTTTAATATGATGGGATTACGACAATGTCAGCCCAACTATTAAGAAGTGCAGAGGGTATTTTCTATATTGATCCCAACCATAACATGCAAGCCACACCAGTGAGCTGAATATATTCCTCTCAAACATGTTACAAGTGAGCTCAAAGTCATTCCAGTGAATTTAGCAATCTTTGAGACGATAAAGTACATTCAGGAGGAATGAGTAACACATCAGTTATTTAAATTTGAGGCTGTTCTGTTTTAGTGGTGGTGGGTACTTTGTATATATATTATGTTTATTTTGAATGCAATTTGCTTCATTATTAGAAATGATCAAAGACCACATTGTACATTAGCACCAATACTTTCATTATCTGAGGGTTTTAACTTTCCACCTACCTGTGCACACAGACACGATAGAACTACACTCATGTTGTTATTATACAATGCTTTGGAGTGGATACACCATTATAGTTGTTAGCAGTGACAGATCAACATCCAGTGTGTATCACAGATTTCACTCATAAATTCAACTGTTTTCGAAACAAAACTTCTATTTAAAACTGGTATTCTTGAAGCAGTTTTATGTTTGAAACAGAAACTCAAAGTGTCAGCATCAAACTTCTTGACCATTTCATTGGTCAACATAACGAGGAGTGAAAAGTACAACTATTCAGACGAAGGAAGTGAAATTAAGGAGAGATCATGAAAAAAAACGTTCAGTAACACTGAATATTTTTGATACGTGTCGCTTCACAGCTTTTCTACAGATATGAGGAGCAGAAAAGAGTGTGTGGGCGGAATAATTCACTTCCTGTGGTGTTTTCATTTACCGACAGGTGGGCTAAACTCTGAGCGCTCATCTCCAGTGGCAATCCTACAGCAGAAGAGTGTAAGTTGCAGTTTCAGCTGCACTGACTGGTAGAGAAAAGTCACAAACTGAGTTGTGTGTTTTGCTTCCCACCACCTGAGTGCGGTGAAAGGGAGTCAGCTCCGGATGCCTGGGACCTGGAGAGAAAGGTAAAGTCTCCCGTGGGCCTGCTGACCACAGTTTGGAGGCCGAGGTAGGAAAGGTTAACAAGTGGAAAAACCCTTGTGGATAAATACGACCTCCTAAAGACCCACGGCTGGGTCCTCACCACACTATTGACACATCTGACCCGCCTGGAGAGTTTATCTTCGTCTCCAAGTCCACCACAGATTTGAGGCTACCTCCTTGAGCTTCCTGACTCAGCACAACTCCATTTTTTTTTTGATTTGAAGAGAGGCAGCTTTTATTTGTCAGTAGCTTCAGCTGAAGCGGTACATCCGCTGCTGCCTGGCGTCTCAGAGCTGACTGCACTGATCCCCGCTTACTCTCCTCTGCTGGTACTTGCCTTCAATGTCTTTAGGCGAACGGGCACAAGAAAGAAACCACGTTTCATGAATAACGCACCCTTTTGTCCTTCAGACGTCAGTCGAACGGCAATGAGGACTCAAATCACTCACATTGTCGTCTTATAAATAAGAATTACAGCCCAGAGCGGCTCGATGTAACATTCCAACCTCTCAAAATGTTCTTTTCCCGAGTGAAGCTACAAAAACAGTTTCCATCTTAAATTCAGCTACATGATGGCATCTGTTAAAGATGCGTGAATACAAACCCAGACGCTGGCTGAAATTCACCTGCACATTTTCCTTTTGTCTTTTTGGTCACGGATTAGTTTTTCTTTCTTTTTTTTTTTTTTAAGGGTAATGTTGGTGCCTCTTTCAACAGAAAAACACAAAGCGCAAAAAAGGCCTGTGGTTCATGCGCTCCAATGTTCATCTGTTTCTCTAAACCGTGAGTCAGACGCTGTTCATTAAGTATTTATTTTGGAAGGTTCGTGTGAGGAACGGTTGACACGTCCGGACAGGACCACATTTTATTCCTTACTGCATTTTGCCACTTTGAGTCTTCTGAAACCAGCACATGGTCTGGGGCGTTAGCGTGTTTCCCCTGCTAGCACGCTGAGAAAAGCAGCATTTCTCACTCTTATGCCATAATGGCCTGAGACATAGTTCCAGACAGATTGTGATATCTGCTCTGTGCATTACTGCCAATGATAAGGATCAGGAAAGCATCACGACTCACGTGAAATTAAATGCTCAAGATGAAAAGGCTCAGGATGAACAGGAATCCAGCGATTTTTTTTTTTTTTTTTTTTTACAATAGACCTTCAGCTTTTTCTACTGTGCCTCAAATCAAATGTCACCATGATGTCTGATATTACTTCCTTTAACCTTGTGAAAAGATCAGTGTTGCAGCTTGATTAAGCCAGTGGAAGAGCGGAGCTTCCTCAGACGCAAGGTTTTCCTCCATCTGCTGTTTAAACACTTTGACTTGGTTCAACAGGCCAATGGAAACGGTCTGAGAGTCATGATTTCAAAATGCGAAGTGAAAAGGTTTGTCTTTCTTCCATCCAGAGGGCGCATTACAATGCATTAATAATCAGTTTTGTTCTGTTTTTCCCAACAAGCAATGTACACAAAATACAAAAACGAGTCGCACAGCTGGAACACACAAATCCTGCCTGGTCGCCAGCAGCGTGCACAGTGACCCTGAGACGCTGGATCTGAAATAACACATTTTCTTGCTGTGTGTGAACATAAGTTACTTTGCTTCATTCAGGGAAGAACAAAGTGAAGGAAATTCTAAAAAAAAAACAAGCCCGGCCTGACCGTGTTAGTTTGAAGAGCCGTGTTGTCTGAGAGGAGAGTGCTCCCAGAGTCGAGCTGCTCAATAAAACGTAATTTTCCCAAGGAACATAATGTTGGAGTGTACACAGCACTCGGGTTGTCACTCTCTCCCATAGATTTCTGTAATGTAATACATGTCGCAGCAGACACATCACATTTGGCCCGAGGAAGTGACTCATGCATGTCTTTCAAAGGCAAGTCGTGCTTTGAACTTGTTTATGATTGTTGCCTTGTGTGCCGCCGCCGCCGCCGCCTCACGAGCTCGGGACAAGCCTGCGATAAGTCTTGTGGGTGCAGGAGTGCGAAACCCCGCTGAAGACCCTGGAGCAAGTCAATAAAACATACAAACAACAGGTCTGCACTCTGATTATTGCTCCCTTGGCTTGAGGGGCACACGGTACAACATGCTGAGCAAATGTTTTGGTAAACATTCAAGGTGGGAAGGAGAAACAATTGTGGACACGGCGTGCAGTAAAGGGCTGAGTTTTCTGCATGTAACAAAGAAAATAGTGCTGAATGTTACGCATTTGATAACACCTCCGAGTATTTTGATAATTCCTGTTGCAGCTCAGATTTCAGACATTTCGTTAAGCAATTACTTGTCACAGAATTGTTGGTGTTTTCTCAGAGAAAGCCTTGTCATAGCCTGTTTGACATTTCGACTTTACAATTAGAAACATTTGCAGAGGCAGAAATAAATATGGGAAATGTCCTTTTTTCTGCAGTAATTAGTCTGAAGCACTTTTGAGCCACAAGTATAAACAAAGTGCTTAAAAATATAGTATTTTATGCATTTATTGAAATCATCCAGACTAATGGCTCAAAATAAATAAATAAATAAAAAGAAGAAAACTAACTGGAGTCAGGAGTTTGCAGACCTACATTGGAACAAAGTTTGTCGAACAACTTTGACCTTTTGAAACGCTAAAATGTCGAACAATTCATAAGAAGCACGAGCTTCTGTGTGCCATGCCAAACTTCAGCAGCATGACATCCCGCAGTGCTCCTGGAAGAAAAAAAAAAAGTACTGTGGAATGATAAAACTGAGAGTGAATCTACTCGGAAGGCAGAAAACTGGAACTATATACCAACTTAAAAACTTCTTTAGAAAGGATAGCATCGTTGTTTGTGGCTGATTTGTTGTCTGTGGGCCTGGACAGCTCGCCATCATCAAGGGCAAAACAAAAAAAATCAATTCTCAAGTTTACCAGGGCATCCTACAGGATAGTGTGAGGGTGGCTGACTGTCAGCCCAAGCTCAGTAAAAGTTGAGTGATGCAGTGGGACAACAACCCTAAACACTGGAATAAGTCTGCAAACAGCTTCAAAAGCAGGAAATCTGCCTTTTGGAGTCAGAGCTCAGGCCTGAATCTATTAGAGATGCTTTCAAATGACGAGAAGAGAGCCATTTGCCTCAAATATCCAAAGAATATGGATGAGCTGAGGCAGTTCTATGAGGAAAAATGGTTCAAAATCCCTCCTGAGTGATGTGCAGGTCTGATCAGCTGCAAATAAACACTCCTGATTGATAAATGATTGAACCTCCTTTAGCAGCTCTGACTTTTTTTTTTTTTCATTCGAATCATGCACGTTTTAATGGTTATATTTAATAAAAACACAAAATTGCTTGTGTGCTTTGAGGTTAAGTGCTGTGTGTTTGTTTATACCTGTGACTCAAATGGAGATCAGATCACATTTTAAGCCAAATTGATGCAGAAAACTGGGGAATTTCAAAGGTTTCACAGATCTTTTCTTGACACTGTAAATTTGAAACGCGCTTTGGACAAAGAGTGACTTCTTTTCGGCAGACAAATAATAGACAAACGAAGCCAGGCTTAGCATATGCTCTGCACTTTAAAGCCCCTAAAGTATCGGAAGGAAAAATGTGTCGTTTAAATCCTGAAGTGGCTGATCAAAGAGCAAACAAACCACCTGAGGCACCATTCCATTATTCATTCGGAATTTAAAAGGCTTCTTGACACATTGTAAAATCAAATTAACAGCAGAACACATCTGTACATCACGCATAAAAACAATAAGTTAAAAAGTTCTGTCTGTGGAACATAATGCATTTTCCATTTTTCAGGCCAAACGTATATATAGATACACTCCAAACTACTTTTGTCCAAAAGATATGAGAAAGTCTTTTTAAATCAAATATGTGAAAATGGAGCCGGGTACCTGACATGAAGTTACAAGGGCGTTGCAGAGGCAGACTGGAACATAATGCATTTTTTATAAAAGGCCAATGTCAAAACACTGGAAATGTTCTACCTGGCAACCTCGGTATGCAGCACACATGTTCGCCTCCAAACAATGTCTGAAAGCGATTTGCTGCTGGTGAGGAGATAACCTTTTGAAACTTAAAGAAACTAACATCCCCGCCACTCGATGTTCTCCACCCTCACTTGTACAGTTTGCGATGTTCCACAAAGACAGCTGTGAGAGATTTGAAGAGGATACACCAACTGTCTTCCTCGATATCTTGTAGGAACCCATGTACAGTGCCAGAATTTAAATCAGTTCATGAATATGGATCGGTCCGGTTGGAATTTCCGTACGGTAAAGCAGCTTGTCACTCAGAACGTCAGCATCAACTTTTGCCCTCACAAGCCTGAAATACAAAATTCAGAGACTATGATAAATCTGGCAGGCCCGGCTTTCTGACAGCTATGTGGGGCTCCAGAAGAATGACCTGCTAACTGCGTACCGCATGTATAGGGGGTTCTGATCCACTGCACCCCAGACAGAAGACAGAGACACACGCAGACAAGGGAATTGGGAGGGTCTACATGCGAATACAACAAACCAAGCATGCGTTCAACTGCATCCCCTGGGCTTGGAGGTTGTCAATGGGCTTGTTTTCTACCCTTCAGGACTATAGTTTACTTTTTAAGATTAGAGAGGAATAAGATGGTGCACACAGAAAAAGAAAGTTGTGTTTTTTTGACTTGGTTTTAGTGTCAGTTACACTTCATGGCTGGATTATTTTGTATTTTGGGTTTAAGAATAGGACTGCCAGTGAAATAAAAATACACATTTAAAAAATCTGACGTTTACCTTGATACAGGCAGAGGATAACTGTCAAGACTCTTGAGGGCCACATTTTCACTGATAACATCCCCTCTGGAGTAGAAACGCTCCTTTAATAAGATAAACCCCGACATGATCTCATGAAGTGAAATTATGTTTCTTCCTTCTCCCCAACTGAAGCAGATTACTGTATTCCCAGTTTAGTCTGTCATAGTGATTCCTCGTGTCAATAAGATTACAATATGCAGCTGATCCAAGTTGATCCAGAAATCCTAATCCCAAAGCCCAGGAATACCCAGTTCCTAACACCCCCCCCCCAAATCTTCTTAGAAGTAGTGTGTGCGTGTGTGTGCATGTCAAAGAGAGAGCACCAGGGAATGGCGAGTGAGTGAGTGGGGGAGGGCATCTGTACCCCAATAATTACTCTCATTGCACACACCGCGAACTCGCGGTGACCTGTTTTCGCAGAGGGAATCAAGGCTGTAGGTTGTTCTTGGGATACATCCAATCCAATTGAGTGGATGAGAAGTGACAGAGGCATAAAAGCCCAGAGAGCCATGCCGCTGATTCTGAACACGTAATTAGCCCCGTCCCAGGAGGACGTGCGGTGAGTCTGCTTATTCCAGACCATACATTAGCAATGACGTCCCCCTTCAAGCAGACGGCGTTAAAATGAACATCCCTTTACAGTAGGGTGGGGGAATAAAATAAAATAATTAGCAGGTCTTTGCATGAAATGCTCTTCTCAGGGCCATAAAGCTGGGAAAAGTTGATTTAAATGGTTTTGTTTGATTCTTTTCTTTCCGTGGCGCTCCCTCGTAAAGTGGAAAATGGTGCCCGCGCTTCCACCCAAAAATGTGAAGAGCATAGCAGATTGATTAACTGAGTGAAATTAAATCACTGCCACAGGTTTGACAGCAAGCTTACCTCAGAGATATGGCTCATTCTAAAAGCAATCAAACCTTAATTGTTCCACTCCATGAACACATAACAAAAAAAGAAGTGCAGATTAGCATGGCAGCAACAATGATTATGTTTTCATTAATTTTCTCTCATAAAACTATCTGCTTAATTAAAACCGCCAGGATTTTTTTTTTGACAATCCCCCATTCTGAAAGAAGAAGAGAAAAAAAAAAATCTGTCCAGGGTTTGTTTATGTTAACTGTATGTTAAATGTATTTATTTCCAGCATGAGTCCATTTCTAAACAGAGGATGAAGAGCTTTTTAATTTGTTCCTGTGTCCCTGCTCACTTAGCTGTATGTAATCTGTTTAACCTGTTGTGCTGTGATCAGAAGGCTGTTTCCTTCACTCAGCCGAGGCTTTGGCCGAGCTGCGGAAGCATCCCTCAGTTGGAGATTATCCTTTACCCTTGAGTGGGATTCTTCACTGGAGGGACTCAAAGATGGGGCTTGAGGGACACAGATTTCCATCTCGTTTTCTGCTCTCTTCAGCCTCTCGTCTCCCTCGCTTTCTCACAGCTCTGACTGAACGTCTTTTTTTTTTTCTTTTTATCCAACTCATATTGCATGTGAATGTTGAAACCAGTACGTTTCTAATAACGAACGCTAACGGCTCTGCTAGCATTGTGCTGCATTCCACTGAAGTCAAAGGGCCTCTGAATGCATGAGCCGTACCTCATTTCCATACTTGTTTGGGTCATTGCCATTGATAAATTCAGGCTGTTTGTCAATTCACAGCAAGCAGAATTGTTGTTTTAAACTAAACTAACTCTACTAATCACGTTTTATTAATCCCCTTGGCAAAAATGTCTTTTTTTACAGCGCTCTGGGGACCTGATGACAGTCAAGGGTCTTGCTCAGGGATCCACAGTGGAGACCTGTCTGCTGTAGGGTTCGAACTTGCAATCTCAATCCCAAGGACGTCATCATGTGAGCAGGAAATGGGGAATTCGTCCTGCAACCTTCCACCAACCGATTCAGAACTGCCCCATTTCGTGTGAATGGAGGCGTCAGTGAAAGCAAGGGCGTCAGTGTGAGCGGTGAGATGTACTTTCACGTTTCAAAACAAGCCGCCTGCAACTGCTGGCAGCTTCCAAACTGCTGCCATGTCTCAGTAAAGCCATACTGTACAACAAAGCAGTCTGCTCGCTTTGTGTTCTCCCTTTTATGCTCGTGGTCGAGGCGACCGTCTTTTGTGTTGACACTAATGCTAATCCCAGGCATCAAACAAATTCATCTTGCCGTCCACTGTACAACAGAAGACCCAGGAATATTATCTGTCTGGCAGAAACAGAGATGGTTCAGTCTTCATCAGAGTGAGCTCCTCTTGAATATTCAGCTTTTTTCCCTTCATTTCATGTCGAGGCTCGTTTGATGTCTATGTTAAAGACTTCATGTCATGAGCAGAGGATCAGTGTGGGCAGAGCTCAACAATACACCTTATTGATTATGAGTATTTTGGTTGCAATATAAAATATAGTGTAGGCATTTTTTTTTTTTTAAGTCCAAAGAAGGGACATCTAAAGATCAGGAAAAAAAAAAAAAAAAAGGAAGTGTACATGATGCTCCGACAGTCTGGGTTTTGCACAGCAGGGAGTGAAGATGCAAGAAGACTTACAGGGTGGAAAAAATGCAACGGCCATGTGTGCAGCCTCACAAGACTCCAGCTTGCTTCTAAAGCCATTTTTAATGTGCATCAATCTGTGCAATCTCCAAAAAGTCCATCTCACCAAGCAAAGAAGATGAATAAATGAGTGTTTCTGACAGAGCAGTCATAGTGAAGATCAAAGGAGAAGGAGATAATTAACAGCAGACTAATTGGTAACCACCCCGAGTTTTCATCAGATATGAAAAAGACTGCAGCTTTACTGGATATTAATTGGAGGAGAATGTGCATAAAATATGTTTTGGGGTGAGGCATTTTCAGGAGTGGATGGCTTGACACAATCCCACTGCACAGCAAAGCTATCAGGAATAATGAATGAATATAAATGAAGGGGGAAAAAAAACACAATTTCGGTGAAATATGCCACATTAAAAAACAGTCAGCGGTTTCAAATTGAAGCCAATGTGACACTTTGTGTACTGTACTTGTTGCCTTTTATAGGCTCGGAATATTATGATGGCCACAACACAGTGGCATGGCAATGAGCTGCTGGATCTGTGGGTGTGTGTAAAAAAAAAAAAAATCATTCTTCAGAAACGTGGAGTTTGACGGATCGTCCTCTTCAACACAATTCCAGTCCAGACATGTAAGGAGAGGCGCCGTGTCAAAAAAATTTACAGACGATCGCAGTGATACCATGTATAGCATCGTGAATAATTCATCCAGAATCCGGTTAAATGTTAATGGACAGATGTTAATGGCTCACATGCCATTGTTTACTGGAATTACAGGTTTATAATACAGTGTTGTGCAGCACACCTCAGCATTCAGTGTGTGTGAAAGGCTTCTGTTCATGTTTGCTCCGTTCAACGTTTCCCAGCGTGACGCACCACGAGAGGAATGGCAGATAAATTCATAATTCACATGACCCACAACTACACTGAAAAGAGATGTGGGGTTTTTTAATGATAGCACATGGAGGGATTGTTTTTGTTTTTATTTTTTTTTGGGGGGTCTGTGAGGAAGTTTTACATGAAAAGGAAAGATTGAGTATATATAAGCCTGCAGTATTAATGAGACAACACAGACCTAATAAACAGCGTGTATCAATTTATCATGTTATCCGGCAAATACAGCCGTAGAAATATAGCCAAGGGGACGCTGAACAACAGTCTCAGGTGGGACATTAAAAGCAGTATTTATATGGCTGAAAATGCCTCATTCTGCTGTGAGATATGGCATTGTTAGAGGCTCACAGCAGCCGTATGCCCTGCGGTACTATTGTGAAGTAATACTCCGCAAATAAAAGGCTTACATACTAAAATCTTTTTAATCTATTATTACACCGCAGAAGGAAAGGCAGGAGTGTAACTTCATCATCTTGAGGACACCAGCAGCACACAGAGCGTCCCCCACTGCTATATATCACACTGCGCTCGCCACTTTCTTTGTGGTGTTACGAGTCACAACTTGAGGATTATCTGTATTTCCATCAGCTGTAATAAGTCATTGAAAACTGTTTTTTTTTTTTCCCCCACTTAAGAATTACACACAATTTTCACAGTTCCTTGCTGGAGCTTAAAGACCTCATTAGCCGACACGTTAAAAACGGGCGTCACGCAAAATCTGTTTTCGTAATTGAAGCGACTGCGAAGAAACCTACAAGGTAGATTCATTGTGTGTTTTCTCATTGCTCTCTGCAGCTCTATGCAACTCGGGGTCACGGGGTGCCGAATCCGACCCCTGCTGACTGTGGCTGAAAGCAGGGCGCACACAGTCACCCTCACACAGCAACAGCTACTATATAGTTCATTAGTGATAAACTCGGCCAAACTTTGCTGTTACACAGCATGAAAGACAGGTGTTCCAATTATTATCTTTTAAAATCCCTCTTTTCTGATAAAATGTGATCATATTAGGTATTTGTGGTCACGTAATTGCATTACGCAGCGCTCAAACATGTTGACTGTGAGAGCTGCAGAAGAAAGGAGTGCTTCAGTTTCAGGTGCAAACTGAATCCGGCCTCTGTAGACGACAAAGTCACGGCCTTGGTGGAGATGTTATGTCGAAGTGGAACATTAACGCAGGGGGTTTGTTTTGAATAGAAGTGCTTCACACCTATATAAAATAGCAGATGAATGTCAATTAAAAATAAATGAATAAAAAAACAGTACTCCTTTGGCACAGCAGTGAAATTTAAGAGAGAGTTTTCCTTTTTCAATTTAAATTTTTGCCAAACCGTGTCTGGATAACCCCTGCATGACTCAGTTACCAGGTAGTGAAATCCCCTTCACAAAAGTAGAAACATAAATGTGGACTTATGCTATGTGCATTTGCATGCTGTGAATGTTTTAGCCTATTAAATGGATGTTATAATGGATTTAAAACTGTGCTGGAGAGTTTAAAATTCTCAGCGTACCTGCTCCTGCTCTCATTTCAATCATTTAAAAAAAAGAAGTCCTAACATAAGTTCCCCTTTCCCAGTGTACAGCAGAACCCTGAGTGTTCCGGCTTACTAATTGATGTTCTTTGCTGAGACTGAGGCATAATCATGGCGGTAATAACGACAGGTAATGGCCATGTAATGGGATGATAGTGCTCAAATCAGGAGGAATGTGACAACATAAATAGAAGTGAGGCTCCACTCTCGGCTGCTGGTGTCAGGAGGGCGAGGAAGATAGTAAAAATGGTTTCAATAATCTTTTTCTTGCGGTCTTGCTATTCAAATGCATGCACTCAATCTCACCGGCGCTGCACCCTGCTTCTCCCCGAGCCTGGATGTTGACGTGTTTTAAGGTAATGTTTGCTTATGCAACGCATATAGGACAGCTGCAACTTGTAAACAAATCATTGCTCTCTGTTCTTTGAAATACTTTAATTTTCTGAACAGTTGCTTACGAGCCAACGGTGTAATAAGTCCTCGGGGAATACGCTTCTGCTCAACCGTAGTGGTGCAAATGTTAAAATACAAAAAAAAGAAAAAGTAAAATAAGGTGTGTGGATTACACAGGCAGATATGTAAGTCAGCGTGGTTCATCTTGACAGTGAGTTATTTCATTGCATGTACACACAAACACAGTATTACACGCTTACAACCCCCATCGGGAGCACCGGGTCTAAAAATAAAAGGACTAACAACACATTTCCAAATCTCGAAGGGACACAGATGTCTCCAGTCTTTCTTGAGCTGCACCGGGTCTTGTTACATCCTCTATTGAAGTTATGCAAGTCGTTGTTTTGTGTGTTTCTTCTGTTTTTTTTTTCAACAATATTGTAA
Organism: Salarias fasciatus; assembly: GCF_902148845.1. Taxonomy (NCBI): domain Eukaryota; kingdom Metazoa; phylum Chordata; class Actinopteri; order Blenniiformes; family Blenniidae; genus Salarias; species Salarias fasciatus. Next base: position 15,605,636 of record NC_043746.1, on the reverse strand, counting down.
GGCGTATCTGCTGTGATCCCCGAAGTCCCGGAGACATTGTGGAGATAGGGCCGCTGGGACCTCGCGAACCGATACGGAAAAAAAACATCTGCTTGTTTGCACAGCTCCCCGTACAAATTTCTTTCCCTGATGTACCCTCTGAGATGGTCATAAAGATTCAGGACGGAACGGAAGAGGAAGAGTCAGAAGAATTGTGAAGACACGACGCTCGCCCAGTCCTCGCCGGGTCAGACTCAGTTCTCATTACCAGCAGCACCTTTCACCACCTGATTACACACTCAGTGCTACTTCCCCTTCTCTAAACCGCACCAAATCTTTTCTCCCCGTCTGTATTTCACCAGCAATCATGACTGATATTGATTTTTTTTTTCCCACCTCCCTCTTTGAGAAGGAAAAGGAGAGGCTTATTTTCCTGAAATGTTATTTAAGTAATGTAACCTTGACACTGCAACACCTCGAGCAGTTGTCCGCTGTCCTGATCTGGGATTAGAACCACCCGTTTCCCTGTCTGTCCAATATCCGCTGTGATATTTTTCTTCCTCGGGAAACTTTATAAATACCAGTGTTTGGCGGAACATGAATTTAGATATTGAACACAGTTTGCAGCAAATAATGTGGCTTATATAGATGCGGCTCGCAGTGAATCCTCAACTAAGACCGTGTGCTGGGCTTCGCTTTCATATCCTCACAGTTTGTTTGTTTTTCTCACCGTATACTTCTGCCAGATGAGCAGATATCATCCTGAACAACACCTACTGTCCTAAGAGTAAACAAAGGAGAACAATAATAAAGTGCTGGGATGTAGCTGCTCTACATCCTCAGCTACAGCTGGAAAGGAAAAAAAACATATTACTGTCGTATGGGACCAGCGTTTTAATTGGCAGCTTATTACTTCAGCAGCGGACTATAAAGTTATAAATGATCCAAGTGTGTATATGGAGCAGGGGTTTAGTTGGTAGAGTGTGTCGTCTTTCAGTTGCAAGGTTGGTTTTTCTGATTCCCCCATCTCTTCCTGGTGACGAAGTGTCCTTGGGCAAGACACTGAAACCCTAATTGCCCCCAATGGTGTGCAAAACCTTGCATTGCTGCCGACACGGTTAATGTGGAAGTGTGTGTGTGTGTGCGTGTGTGTGTGTGTGTGCGCGCTTGATTGTGCACACAGACGAGTGAAGGTGACTGCTAATGTGAAGCACTTTGAGGCTGCTGAAGCAGTAAAAGTCCGAGTCCATTCGGGATCTACATGCAATAACATATTAGTGGCTGGATTCTCATTGGTTTATGGGTGAAAATGCACCTTCAGTTTTTTTTTATTTTTTCATTGTTCTTGTTCGAACAGAAGAGTTGATGAAATCTGTTGCTCGCCTCTCAATGGACAAGACGGTAAATAAAATAACCCAATGAGGTGGAATGGTGGAGAAAACTGCACCTGCAATCTGAATGAAACCACTAAGCGATGCAAGGTGTGATCCATTCAAGGGCTGCGAGTATAAAAATAAGGGCGAATGTGATCATGCACGCACACACCTCGAAAGCCGGTGTACTACCTGTGGATTGCATATGACAGGCACACACACTTCCACGCGCACACACACTTACACAGATGTTTGCATTCCTGAATGTGGAATATCAGGTGTGTTTTCCAAATCGCTGAATGTGTTTCTTGTGTTTTATGTTAAAGGCGCAATTTACAAGGCGCTATGATGTGATTTACTTCCTGTGAAACCAGGCGATGCACAGGAGGCGCAGGCCGCCTTCAGCAGACATGTTGCTTTTATTGTGATGAGTCACTTCCACAGTTGGCTGCTCACAACTTCTATTTTTCTTCTTTTTTTTTTTTTGCACATTTGATTATGGGATGTGTCATGTTTATTTGCTATGAGGCTTCAGCGGGGCCAGCCCTGAACATCTCGGGGCCCCACTCTGCCAGGAGTAGACTATTAGGAATAATTCCTTCTCTCCACAACATTTTTGTAGTTGTCGGGTTTCTGTGCTCCAGCCGATTGCTCCGCGGCGACCGCAAGCAAACAAACATGGAGGCGATGTCGTTTCCAGCTGATCATCTTTGTGTAAACCGTCCAAAGCATTTAAACCCCTCATTTAGTTGCTCCTGTTTGCACCTGATGTCAAATTATGGTGTTAATCTTTGTAAATCACCTGTAAAATACACGCAAACTGAAAATCCAAGATATTTGTGTATGAATCTAATGGTGTTGAGTGTCTGTGCCAATCCCAGGTAACTACTAATCCACCAAATGACCTCGAGAGAAACAACAGTTTTTCAATCATAAGAATGCAGGCAGCACACACGCACAGTTGGTGTCAAATAAAAGGAACGACACTAAAATACTGCAATGCTCACATCATGAAACAGTTAAATGTTTCCCCCAGATGCTGGTTTGAACAGAGTCCGAGAACGTGCCAGTGTTCATAGATAGAAGACAAACAGTCCACCAAGGCATTGTTGTCAACAAAATGGCAGCGGAGGCTTTATCTTTTTCAAACGCGAGTGCCACGGTGAGGACAGAGCAAAATATGGCATTATAGCACAATAATACAGATTGGCTGGTAACAAGGTTAGAAGCTGATAGGATTTCAGGAGAACCTTGTGCTGCATTTCTGCGCAAGGGTGACTGGAGTATCAAGCCCTGGTTAAGAATAATGGCTTCCCTTCAGGAGGATGTGAAATTGGATTGCTCATACAAAGTGCTTGCCGAGGATAAACCTGTGTTATCCAATTATCCACCTAAACTACATAAAAAAATGAAAGGTGTGGAGTCCTGGCAACATTGTGGAGCTAGACTGAAAACACACAGAGAGAATACAGTAATAAAAAATAAATAAAGCACACACAGCCGTGGTTGCTCATCAAAGCTTTGGTGCTTTTATACATAGTGACAAATTACCCCAGGAAGAATGTGGATATTCACTTCTCATGGAGAAAAGAGAGTTTTTCTCCTCTGATAACCTCTTCACTGCATGTCAAAGTCAATGCAGATTGCGCCGTCGCCCAACAGAGGGCAATAGTTTATTGCATAATCCATTTCACACTCAAGCACAGATTTGTAAATTACTATCTTTTTATCTTTAAGTAGTGCTAATCTTCACATTCACAATGGTAATTTTTTTTGCTGCTGCCAAGACAATCTGTGCAAACCAGCAATTTTTATTACTGTTAAGCTGCTGACAAAAGGTTGCCACGTGGCACGAGAAGTGGTCTTGAAGAATTTGAGAACGCAGTGAGAACTGTTGTTTTTTTGCGGCACTCAGAAACACAGATGTGAAGTGACACCACCAGAAGCATTGTTTCCAAGCCATTCCAAACAGATCCTCGTGATGAAGTGGAAATGTGTTCACAGCCTCCCGTCCTGTTGCTGTGCACTTCCTGACTTCCTGATCATCACATCAATTTGGAGGACGAAAAAAAAAAAAAGAAACCTCACAATCAGAGACAACGTGGCATTTCCTGCCCAGATCAATTCAGATCTACAGCGAAACTGCAGGCGTACCTATTTGCGCAGTTTCGCTCTGATCAAATCAAGTCTTTCCCTTTATACCAATTATCATAGATCATGCGGCTTGAAATTTGCAAATGTGGCGGCGTGATGATGTATATAGCGAGGCAGTTGTAGGTTGCATTTGCAGCTCATTTACGGGGAGGAATTTCCACTTCCTAATGAGAGTGATTCTCGATAGGAAATACAAAAGCCTTTCTACTTCTAAAAGAGTCAGTCAGCACTCATTTGCATAAAAAAGCCTTTGATTATGATAGATATTGCCTGCAGTCTCAAAAACACTGGCCTGGGGTGGCTCTCCAGTCGGTTAGCCTCCAGTTACGGCTGATATTGTTCTCTGATATGAAAAATTATGCACGGCGTTGCTCTGCTTAGGAATGAGGAAGTGACTTGCTTTTTCTCATGTTAAAATTATTGAAGATTACATACTAATTAGATACCAATCCAAACACAAACACACACATTAAAACTTTTTTTTTTTTTTTTTTTTGTCAAGCATTTGCATTCTACCACTCGGGAACGCCAAGTTAAGAGAAGCATTGAGTTCATAAAGACAGTTTTATTGTTGGCAGGATATATAAAACACCCAGCATGGGACTCGGCATCCAGACAGACCGACTAAGTAAAAGATTAAAAGTGAAACTTCTAAAGTGGGAAATAAGATGAAAACCACTGGGTTCTGAAAGAGAGAGAGAGAGAGAGAGAGAGAGAGAGAGAGAGAGAGAGAAAAAGAGAGAGACCAATGAATTAGTTATCAACCATTACTGACAAACCCAGCCGACTTCATGCCTCTTAAAACGCAAAGAAGACGAGAGCAAGGAAAGGGAGGTGGAGGGAGAAGGGCGGGGGTTGAGGGAATTAAAAAGTGTTCAGCATTGGCTGTCATGCTCTTTGAAATATAATATGAGGTACAAATGGAGAGTGTAAAGGAGTGCAATCCAAGGATGGCATCGCCAAGACATGGACGACCTGGCACTGGAAGTTTTTTTTTTTTTTTTTTCCTTTTTTTTAAATCTTTCTGTGTGACATGAATGTGGACCTCCCGTCGTAAAACGAATTGTTCTTAAATACAGTAATTAGCGTGTCGGACGCTGTGAAAACGCATTTATTAAAAGCAGGAGAGCTGGGTTTCTGGGGAGCAGAGGCCCGGTCTTACCGAGGCCTCCGGCCCCCTGGAGCAGCGTAAAGTGTCGGTAAAAACGCTCAGCAGGCATGAGGAACACCCCCGTGCCAAGTGTGATGGAGTGGAGAAAGGCGGCGGCGCAGCGAGGAGCGCTCTTTGAAGGGCGCAGCAGTAATGACCTGTCCTCTCTGTGTGGCCTCCAGTGGCGCCGAACCCTGCCACCGCGATGCCGCTCCCAGATTAGGCCTGCGAGTTGGCACCAGTGCCGGGGAGGAAGGGATCACAGGCTCTGGGTCACTGCTGTCACACTGGAGGACCGGGGATCGTTCCGGATCCCGTGACAAGTCTGGCGGTGAGGGAGGACGCGGCGGAGAGTCCAATCGCCCGCTGGCCCCCCGACACCCACCACCATGTACGGCTGTTATTCCCCGCGGCAGAAGGATGATTATCTGCATGACAGAGCCTGGTGCATTTGCAGCCGCTGACTATGATAGTCCCTGGCAGCGAGCATTTTTTAGTTCACTGTCTCATGCTCCTGATAATTTCATGACAGGGTGTCCTGCACAGCTGCAGGAAAAAGTGTGTGGCTGCATTTCATAAATAATCACTTAGTTAAACCACTACACAGGGCAGATATAACGCAGAAAGAAAAGGATCAGAACGAAAATCCCCCGGAATATAGAAAGGTGATTTAAATTTAATGCTCCCCTGTCTGGTTTTCTTACCCGGTTACTTTTAGCCCAGTGGATAAGGCAGACAGAAGGTTATGTGCCGTTATGGGAAAACTATCATGATCCAAGTTCCAACAAACATGACATGAACACTTCTGAAAAGTGCATGGCATCTGTGCAGAATGAAATTACCATGTAATGAGTCACTCTCTGCTGGCGGCATTGTATACAGTGAGGATGACGCAGAGCTCCTTCTGTAAGGGACACTGGTGGGAATGCTGTATTCTTTAATACGGTACACAACTCGGGATTGGATAATGTTTGGTTTGCAGTCGCCATGCTCGTCTGACACTCTGCGACACGTTCTCCGATGAGACAGAACTCATACTGGTGAATCATCAGAAGTGAATTGAACAAGGCGAAAAAAAAAAAAAGATGACATGCTCTGCATAGTTATTCTGTCAGAATAAATGATAGCAATTAAATTATAGATTGTTGAATCTGAAAGGAAATGGGTTCATCGTGAGGGAGACTCTCTATGATTACAAGGAGATGAACTCTTTCTTTACATGTAATGAGAAGTGTTGTCACTTTTGCCCAGGCTACAAATCCGAGACAGGTCATAGCTGGGAAATTCATTTCCCTGTGTTCCAATTAGAGCCCGGAGGATCCCAGAACCTACTGTGATGTGACATGGCTTCATATGAGCTCAGAGGCAAGGCCCCACGCTGCACCACACTCCGGGTACGAACAAAGCATCAGCTTCTGATTATGCTCCCTGGTATCGCCCTGAGACAATCCGCGGCTCTTCTGAGAGGTTTTCGGGCTATGCAGATGTTTCGGTACTCGTGGAGCCTGTGGTGATGGTGTAAAAGAGGGACTGAGCCGCCACCAGGGATGGAGTGTGTTTCCTCGACTTTACTTTCTGCTGCATTATTTTGCATCCCCACCACAGAGGTAACGTTTTTTCAGTCTCACATTTAAATACAAGACCTGGGAAATCAACATGAACTGGACAGAAAATGCCTATGAGCAGTTTTGTCTGTTAATTTCTGCTCCCATGACCTGTAGAGAGCATTAACTAACATCCACCATCAGCAGATAGGGTGACAGCTTGGATTCCTCAGCGTCAGCATCACTGGTTTTTGAGCAAAGTGGATCTTTTCTATGCTCCGAGAAGAAGAACAATAATAGGATTAGTCATTTAGTCCATTTATTTTCTAAACAGTTTCTTTAAAGACACAGCACTTGTGATGAGTAGTTGTCTTTTCGTCCAATTGATCTGTATCACAGAGAGTAGCTCCGACGACGCGCAAGAAGAAAACACGAAAAGACAAACAGCAGAAGACGAAGATCTGTAGAGCTGAAGCTCCTGAAAGCAGCTGCACCGCGATGTGCAGCTCCACTGTTCTTTGTCTCGGAGCCATTTGATTCACTGACGCCGTCTGTGCTTTCTTAATTGCTGTGGACTGTTGTATTTATTAATTCCCTTTTTAAGATTTCTCGGAACGCAGCACAAAACACACTGCATGAATTACTCCACTAAAAATCATACCAGGAACACTTTAACAGCACATATTCAGGCCTGGTCCAGGACAAGCAGTGTCGTACAAAACATGTTGAAAATACTGCATCTTAAAGAAGTCCTGTATAATATCTCTGGAAAATATCTGGAACAAGTTTTTTTTTTCCCTTCAATATTTATTAGTTTAAAAAAATTAATTTAAAAATGCAGTTTTAGGCTATTGAATTTAATACATCAGTTTAAAAGTATAAAGCTGACTAAACTCAAACTTATTTAGACTTTCTGGTCTTTGTTGCGTACTTGTTTTTTGATCCTTCACCGTCAGCGCTCCCATCATTGTGAAGCAGAACTCACCAGCATGAGCTGGGATTAGATGGTGGTGAGACAGGCTACTTTTACCCCGCTGATGATGTGTTGTTGTAATAATAGGAGATTTTTTTTTATGGCTGGTCGGGTTTTCTTGTGCATTGGCCTCGTTAACTGAAATAACTACTGTTATAACAACGATTTCAGCCGATAAAGAACAAAAACCAACTATCGACCGATTTCTTCAAATAACAATGCATCAAACATCACGAATGACATATTGCAGCACAAATGCCAATCTTTAACAACGCTTTGAAATTATTTCTAAGATGCCTCTAAATGCTGTGAGTGAATCATACTCTACAGGTCATCTGTGCTTTTCTTGCATGTGCCGCAATTACCTCAACAAAGATGGAGCCTAATGTCTTTTTGCTGTACAAGCA